>NW_027494702.1:0-277705 GCF_021521415.1 Bidens hawaiensis | reverse complement strand
ATGCTCAGAGACGTGACGTCCTTACGCGCAGTACGCAAGCTGTTCCCGCAGGAAAAGCCTCCCAATGGTCGACGTACTCCGCATGTTCCCGCAGCAACGGATACTAGCCATCAGGGAAGGCTACCCGCGCAGCAAGGCTACACGCACAAGGCACTTAACTCTTAAATAATTCAGTAATGTCACCTGAAGGAGTGAGCAAGCCGGGAACACTCCCGCACAAAGCCGGGAATACTCCCGCACAAAGCCGGGAAAGCTCCCGCCCAATTGAGCCAGTCCGTTACGATACTGGAGGATCTTTTGTACTGTACCTGACGATGTATGGACAAAAGATCTGACCAAAGATACAACAGCTCACTGACAACAGTATGACGAGCAGCACGCTCTTGTACTGTATGTCACTATCAGCCGCTGCCTACTCACCAACCTGTCGGAGGACGTGCATAGCCTGCAGTTGGTGGAACAGGAATAGTACACAGCCGGCCTTGTCACTATCAGCCGCTGCCTACCCACCAACCACCAGCATGGCACGTGCGTAGCCCACTGTTGGCAGAACAGGAATACTATTCAGCCGGCTGTACCTGCTTGGAAACCTACCTTCGGCTATAAATACTCCAATACCTTGGAACGGTATTATCGTCTTATCTCATACCATCATATCTGCTCTAGCAATCTCTTAATATACACTTATATTCAAGAGCAATCTAGTCTGATTCTCACGCCGGAGGGTGGTCACAAGGAGGTACCCCCCTCTTCTCAGTGACGAGCTCACGGTGTCTGTTTTGCAGGTCATCAGAAGAACCATCTTTGCCGGACCTAACCCCTCGTGGGAAACATCTATTAACCCCCAGATTATCCGTAATCTGCCCGGGGTCAATTAGTGTTTCTTCATTGGCGCCATCCGTGCATAAAAGCTAGAACTAATTTTCTCAGTTTTTTCAAAACCTCCGAAAAGATGGTTAACATTACTCCGGTCCCAAGGCCAGCGAGTGACCCGGAAACCCCGGTAATCACAACCCCAGCTACTGGGAGGAACACCGGCGAGTACACAAATTTTACGAACACTACCCCGGTTACTCAAGCCGGGGCAAGTGCAGTAAATTTTACGAACACTACCCCGGTTACCCCAAGCCGGGGCAAGTGCAGTAAACAATCATCCCCTGGGATTCATTGATACCCAGGTGGAAAGACAACAGACGAGGCTCCCCCGCCAAACACTTGAACAAGTTAAAGCGTGGGCGGAAGCACGTCAGAAGGAATTCCAAGCTGAGTTGGACGAACGCTTACGTTCCATCCAACAGGCTGACGAATTTGGAAGCACTCAACAGCTCAACATGAGTAGTGAGTGCGAGTACTCGGAGGAATCCGACACCGACGCAAACCCTCGCCATAGGGCGAAAGGGAAGCGTAAGGAAACGGACTTCCAACCAAGAAGGAATTTCGGAGTCACCTTCAAACCAAGGAACGCGGGGGGAAACCCACGCGACTTCTCCAAAACCTTTAGACCAACTGCTGCAAATACGGGAACGTCCAAGTTTGCAAGGGACATTGCGGAAGCAATCGCCCCGAGAAGTGCCAAACAGATGTCCAACATCGGCACTTATGATGGTATATCCGACCCAGACGATCATTTGAACAGATTCATAGCGGGGGCAACCGTCAGCAACTGGACGGAACCCACGTGGTGTTATATGTTCCAAATGACGCTGGTTGGAGCAGCCAGAGCGTGGTTTGACCGTCTACCGGTCCACCACATCTATGATTGGGCAGACTTCCAATAGAAGTTCAGCCAACACTTCAGTCAACAAAGAAAGTACACTGAAGAGCAATGGACAATCCTCACCTGCATCCGAGAGGAAGATGAGTCTTTACTAGACTTCATCACTCGTTTCAACTCAAAGAAGCTAAGTCTGGGCAATATTAGCGAAGATCTTGTTCGCGCTGCTTTCATCCAGGGCGCGAAAGACCTAGAGCTCATCCGCACCTTAACGGGTAAAGATGGCATGCCATCCACATGGGATGCCATCATGACAGCAGCTAAACGCTTCGCGGAAACGGAAAAGCAACTGGGTAGAGATCTGCCCCAGAGCACAAACCTCTACACCCAGAAAACAAGAGAAAACAATGTCCTTACCGCCCGACTAAACAAAAAGAGGAAGCTAGGCATTTGGGACTCAAGGGTAAACTTTGACACCTCATCCGGCTCTCGCCCTCGGTTAGGCGGAAAGGATAACATGCGGTCGTCAAACCGAAACTCCAGATGGACGCCACTCACCAAAAGCGTCACCGAAATATTTGACATCGAGAGGCTCCCATGGCCAAAGGCTCCAATAATCCGAGAGCGTCACAACGCTGATCAGAGCAAATTCTGTGACTTCCACAGGACAAGAGGCCACAACACCGAAGAATGCTTAGACTTGAAAGACATCATCGAGACATTCGTCAGAGATGGAGAACTTGCACACCTCGTGGCGTAAAGGATGCTGAGCACGCCAACGCGTGTAGAACCCCAGTTGGGAAAAACACGAAACTACAGCTACAATGTTGGAGACTACATACTGCGTAAACAACGAGATTCCGAACCAAGTGCATATCGGCTCGATGGCACTCCCATCCAAACAACATGGAAGGGAGCTCAATTACACAGTGCATGTAGATCAATTCCAAACTTGTAAAAGAAAAGGCCCAGAGCCACTTCTAATGGAAATGATTCTCCTTATCACATTGACGCTGATAATCTTACATTTATACTTATGAACTTTCCACACTGATATGCCGGTCTTCACCGCATACATAAGTGGGGAAGTAAGTCGTTGCGTGTGGAAGGCGGCAAAACCCGCATAAACACAAAAAACGGCCAACCTTCACGCAGGTCAGTTATAGGTAAAGTTGGGTCATCCCACTAAATGAAAGTGCCGGTCCTACCCGCACAAATCATGATAGAGGAAACCGAACTAACCTATTGACAACCGCGCGTCGAACGGTTAATTTATTCAAAACACTGATATGCCGGTCTTCACCGCATAAATAAGTGTGAAGAAGTCGTTGCGTGTGGAAGGCGGCAAAACCCGCATAAACACAAAAAACGGCAAACCTTCACGCAGGTCAGTCATAGGTGAAGTTCGGTCATCCCACTAAATGAAAGTGCCGGTCCTACCCGCACAATCATCATAGAGGAAACTGAACGTTAACCTATTGACAACCGCGCGTCGAACGGTTAACTTATCCAAAACACTGATGCCGGTATTCACCGCATAAATAAGTGTGAAAAGAAGTCGTTGCGTGTGGAAGGCGGCAAAACCCGCATAAACACAAAAAACGGCAAGAATTTCTAAGGAAAAGATGAGGAAAACCTTCACGCAGGTCAGTCATAGGTAAAGTTTGGTCATCCTACTAAATGCAAGTGACGGTCTTACCCGCACAATCATGATAGAGGAAACTGAACATTAACCTATTGACAACCGCGCGTCGAAAGGTTAACTTATTCAGAACACTTAGAAAATCTCTTAAGGAAAAAATGAGGAAAACCTCCACGCAGGTCAGATATAGGTAAAGTTTAGCCATCCTACTAAGTGAAAGTGACGGTCTTACCCGCACAATCACGAAAGAGGAAGCAAAACTTTAACCTATTATCTGCCACGTTGAAAGGTTAACTTATCCAAAGTATGCACAAGCGAATCATATATTGTTTATGCGGCAAAACTAAAGTATGCACAAGCGAATCATATATTGTTTATGCGGCAAAACAAGTGCCAAATTAAACTATAATATGCATGAGCAAGTCGTATAACGTTTATAAAGCAAGAGTGACGGTCCTACCCGCACAAAAGATTTATATTCCATAAAAATTCAACTGTTACAAGAATGGCCGGGTATCTACCCGCCTACAAGAGTGTAAATCTATACAAAAACATAAACCTATCCTAACAATGGGAAGGGATCTAAAGGTTCAAGCTTCATGACCACTCCCTCCAAACCCACTTGTACCCGCACCATCAGTTGGCTGTGGCGGTTCAAGGAAGGTTTTGAGAATGTTTAGCCCATCATCAGCAGCAGCAACTTCGTTCACCTTCTCCACCACCGGATGCGGGAAGGCGGCATACTGGTTCACTGCTTGGTCATACGCAGCTTCAGTATCTACATCATATAGAGGGAAGTTGGAAGGCGGGATGCCCTTCTCAACAAACCCCAGACCAAGCAAGAAGCCAGCCTTTTCCCCATCCTCATGAGAAGCGTTGAGGGATGCGCTCATGGCATCGTCGTAAGATGTGTCCGTGAAGATCCGATGCACAACCTACAAAAAGAAAAAATATATCAACTTTTCTAAGTATAAAGAAAAGCGTGAAGACATTATGAAGCTAAGCTTACCTGCGACAACGCTTCTCGTAGAAGCCATTCCTTGGTAGCCAGAGCCTCCTGGAGGGCAGCTTGAGCTTGGTTACGGGCGCGTTCGGCTTCACTTTTGTTAAGGTTGGCAAGCAACACTTCCTTAGCAGCAGCCTCTTCAACGCCCTTTAGCTTACGCTCAGTATGGTCAAGCATACCCCTCTGGTCCAAGATTTCTTGAAGCTTCTTGGCGTCTTCCATATCCAAAGCATCATGAGCCTGCTGAAGCCTCTCTAGTTTGGCTTTGAGCTCCTCATTTTCGGCGCGCAGAGGTTCAGCAACGGCTTCAGCCTTGGTAGCCCTCTTAGTCGCGTTTCGCGCAGTTTCCTTAGCCAACCGAAGCTGTTCGTTAACAGCTTGGGCAACCTTGGAACGGGCCTCGAGCCGGGCCTGCACTTCAACCTCGAGGGCCTTGAAGGCCTTTTCCTTCTCCGCAGCAACTGCGGAAAGTCTCCTGTTCTCCTCCCGAATAGCCCGCGCCTGAGCCACTTCTTGGATACGCGCAGCCTTTAACTTGTCGTTTTCACGACAAAGCAGCTCGACGCGCGGCTGCATCCGGGCAAGGAGAATCCGAAGCTCATTAGTCAGCCTACCCTCCTGGTAGCTGGACATGGCTTCCCCCAACGCGCCACTTGGGGCCGCGTGACGCGCCCACTCGACGCAGTCTACAGGCGTCCGAAGGGTTGTTCCCCGGCGGATGTTCCACCGTGGAACAAACACCTCATTCGAATCCGACACTGCAAAAACATAAAGCAGTTAGGAAAAGATGATATAAAAAAATATATATATATAAAAAGGCCAAATTCACCCTACGCACCTGTAGGGTCGACAACAGGCCGGTAGCCGCCGAACCCATCACCTGAACCTAACGGATATCCATCCAAGAGGTCAGGCAGATGGGAAGGAGGCAGAGATTGGCTAGAAGCCCCAAACATACCTGCTGAACCGGCCGGGGGCGAAGTAGTCGCCGGTGGTTGAAGCCGCCGCGGTAGAGACCACCGGTGGTGAACTCACTGGAGGTGAACTCACAACCGTGGCCGCCGCTGCGGAGGAACCCGCAGAAAAACTCACCGCCGGCTCAGTGAAGGACGCAGTGAATATGGCACTGACAGCCGGCGGAGACGTCACAATTGGAACAGTTGCCTCAACCGGATGAGCAACTGAACCAATGCTGCAAACAGGCGCAGCAGCTTGGGTCATCGCCTCGGGTAGGTTGACCAAACCTACCGTCATGGGTCCAGAGCTGCTCCTCCCCGCATCACCTTGGAATGCGGTAGCATCCACGCTTGCATGAAGACAAGATATTAAAAACAATGGCGGAAAGAAATTGCGGGTAAGATTAATTTATACTTACGAGTTCTCTTCAACTTGAAGGTTCTGATCGGCGAGGACGAACCCGACGGAGCCGGCCTCTTCACGCCGGTCACCGTCGTAGAACTTGGTCGCGCGGCAGTGGCAGCTGTCTCAACCTCCGAGACTGTTGTCTCACCACCACCAGGGTTCCTCGCCACCTCCTCGCTTTCGGTCTCTGAGTCAGACCGATTCACCGGATCGGCAGTAGAGGCAACCTTCGCCTTGCCCTTCGCGCCAGCAGTCTTCTTCTTCCTCACCAACAAAGGACCATCAGCGGATTCCCCATCAGAAGATGACAAGATTATAGGAACTCCAGCAGAGGTTTGAGCATGGAGAGGGCAGAGGTTAAAAAGTTCCTTACCTGGCCGCGTGGCACTCAAAATGTCGTGGCCTGGCGGGTAGACCTCCACAAACCGATCCACCGTTTGCTCCAAGATGGGCAACTCGTTCTCATCAAGAGCACGGGTACCCATCCGAGCGGGACCATCAGCTTCCCGCGGATGCAGGAGCGATTGCAGGTCGTTTCCCTCTGAAAATAAAAAGAAAAACAGTTTAGCGGAAAAACCCTAAATCAGCAAGAAGATATGAACCATACCGTAAGGGACAGAGTTCAAACCGTATTCGAGGACGATGGGAATCTGTGGCGCCTCCGCCCCAGCATCCTTCCACACCCGGCTCATCCCGAGCATCACCATCCCGGACTCCGCAAAGCGGTAAACCGGAGACTGGACCCGGGAAATCTTGGGGAACCATTCCGCCTCCTCGTAGTTGAAGGCGTGAAGGTTCGGGAGAGCTCTCCCGTTCTTGAACGTCATCGCTATGGGGACGACGCGAGCGGAGATATAGAAGAACTCCCGCTTCCAAGACCGAAGACTGCGCTCGGTAGCGCAGATCTTCAAACCCTTGATCCGAGTGACCAAGGTATACCACCCCTGGATGCACCTCTAGGAATAGAAGGTCATCAGGCAGTCGATATGGGGCTCCACGCCCAGAATGAGGCACACCCATTCAAAATGGCGAATCTTGGCGATCGCCATTGGGTGTACCTCCGTCAGATGTACACCGTGTCTCTCCAAAACACGGTACACAAACTTCGTCAATGGGAACCTGAGATTCCCATAGATGAAGAATGCAGCATACACCCCTATTTTGCCCTTGGGGGCATCGTACACCGTCTGGTGTGGCTCAGGAAACTCAGGCTCGAAAGGCTCGAGCATGAACTTCCTGACGATGTACTGATACTGGTCGACGGGAAGAGCACACTGGCACTCACCAGCATTACTCTTATCGTCCTTATCAGAAGTAGACGACGGATTCTCGGCATACACGTCAGACTCCTCGGCGGTAGCCTCAAGATCATGAACAGAAGACATGTTTTGGATGTAAAGAAGAACGATTTCAGGAGAATGCTCGACAGAAAAGTTAGAGTATTCGCCGGAAATCGTTTAGAAGAAGAAGAGAGGTGAAACTGTGAGTTGAGATGCATCCTCTCCTCCATTTATATACTCATCGCAATGAATGCGATGAATTTAACGCGGAAGAGAGAGGAAAGCGCAGGTGCAATGAAACTATGACACGTGGAATATGCAAGCTGGCAACAACTGTTGACAGGACGCGTGCCGTAAACTTCGCGGCCACGCGCCCGAAAACTCGCGCCCACGCGCCTGAAAAAGCGTCTGGAATGACCATATACTGTCACGTCGCCATAACTTCCTGCACAACCTGACACTGTCAGAAGAAACCGTCGGACGACGTTTCAACAGTTTGGACTGTTCTTATCCTTTCACCAACTCTTCAAATTTCAAAAAGATTCAAAAGTAAGCGGGACTATACCCCTTACCTTGGCAACCAAGTAACTATAAGACAGGTGCGAGTACAGTGTTAAGGCAAAACCCTTCACATACTTAGCACCTGCAGGGAATTGAAGCCAAGAATACCTCGGCAACCAAGTAACTATAAGACGGGTGCGGGTACAGTGTCAAGGCAAAACCCTTCACATACTTAGCACCCGCAGGGAATTGAAGCCAGGAATACCTTGGAAGTAAAGTAACTATAAGACGAGTGCGGGTACAGTGTCAAGGCGAAACCCTTCACATACCTAGCACTCCGCAGGGAATTGAAACCAAGAAGGATCTTCTGGGCCATGCTTGCGGAAACGGGAATAACATCCCCGCATAGCGGGAACGTCGAGAACTAGATTGTTTGAAGCTCCAAGATGGAATTGGTTGTTTAAACATAATTGATCACTATATTCAAAACTACCAAAACCTCATGGAGAATCTATACAAGTGGAACTCAACGCTCCTGACTTGCGAGGAGGTTACAGACCTACCCGCATCATACCCAAAGATCAGGCAGAAAAGTCGGGAATTTCTGCACGTGACATTAGGACTTCCGCGGGAAGAATCCCCATGGAAAACCTTAAAACTAAACCCTTTTCAAAACCCTTTGCTTAGTCCAAAAGTTCACCTCACTTATTAACAATTCATGAGAAGAACATTGGACTGGGGGGACTTGAAGAGGTAGGTCCCAGCAGAGCCCAGTTGGACCTGCAAGACTCACCTCAAAGAGGGACGTCTGCGCAGTTGAACCCGCAAGACTCACCTGCAACAGGGACGTCTGCGCAAAGGCTAAACTCGCAAAGACTCACCTTGAAGAGAGACGTCTGCGCGGAAACCAACTGGATCCGCAGGACCCACCATGCTCAGAGACGTGACGTCCTTACGCGCAGTACGCAAGCTGTTCCCGCAGGAAAAGCCTCCCAATAGTCGACGTACTCCGCCTGTTCCCGCAGCAACGGATACTAGCCATCAGGGAAGGCTACCCGCGCAGCAAGGCTACACGCACAAGGCACTTAACTCTTAAATAATTCAGTAATGTCACCTGAAGGAGTGAGCAAGCCGGGAACACTCCCGCACAAAGCCGGGAACACTCCCGCACAAAGCCGGGAAAACTCCCGCCCAAATGAGCCAGTCCGTACGATACTGGAGGATCTTTTGTACTGTACCTGACGAGGTATGGACAAAAGATCTGACCAAAGATACGACAGCTCACTGACAACAGTATGACGAGCAGCACGCTCTTGTACTGTATGTCACTATCAGCCGCTGCCTACTCACCAACCTGTCGGAGGACGTGCATAGCCTGCAGTTGGTGGAACAGGAATAGTACACAGCCGGCCTGGTCACTATCAGCCGCTGCCTACCCACCAACCACCAGCATGGCACGTGCGTAGCCCACAGTTGGCAGAACAAGAATACTATTCAGCCGGCTGTACCTGCTTGGAAACCTACCTTCGGCTATAAATACTCCAATACCTTGGAACGGTATTATTATCTTATCTCATACCATCATATCTGCTCTAGCAATCTCTTAATATACACTTATATTCAAGAGCAATCTAGTCTGATTCTCACGCCGGAGGGTGGTCACAAGGAGGTACCCCCCCTTCTCAGTGACGAGCTCACGGTGTCTGTTTTGCAGGTCATCAGAAGAACCATCTTTGCCGGACCTAACCCCTCGTGGGAAACATCTATTAACCCCCAGATTATCCGTAATCTGCCTGGGGTCAATTAGTGTTTCTTCAGTCCCAAAACCGCTTGGCTGGGTCGGTTTGGGTGAAACCGGTTTTTTTGTCAAACCGGTTCGGGTCAGTTTGCAGAGAACCGTTCCCAAACCGGTTTTTTTGAACATCTCTAGGCTCATTTAATGCACTGCCAAAACCGATCATATTTGAGTTAAGAGATCCGAAAATATATACTTAAGCCCATATTTTGCTAAAAAGTGAAAGAAGCGTCGAGTTGAATAATTACAAGTGATTCAGTGAAAGGTAAATGGAGCAAATGAGCTAAAGAATACATGTTTTTCCACACCTAATACGGTAATGATGTTGGGTTAGAAGATGATTATTTAAGTATTTAAAAGAAGGTGGAGAAGGTGGCGTTAACAATGATGAAGTAATGTTTATTTAAATGATGGGACGAAAAAAATGGATGGTACATTGTTAGCTTTATCAAAATATATAGATTTGGACTTTAAATACATTGCCATACGTTTGTTTTTTTGTTTGAGTTGATAGGTCATAGAGTTGATTTAAATCAAGCCAAATTAAAAAAAAATGAGTCCTGTCACATTTTACGACGACGTTACACTTCAAACCACAAAACAAAACGAGACATTAGAAAGCAATGTTTTAAAAACCAGTATTTTACTTATACCGGATTGAGTTAAAAAATGGCACAACCCGTTGAACCGATAGGGGCGGATCTAGGTATCCGAGTGCGGGTTCACGGGAACCCACTGAGTTTCGGATTTTATATATAATACATATATAAAATATGAGAGTGAACCCATATATAAATTGTGAGTGAATCCATATACAAAATGAAATCATGGTTTGCTGGTAAACACATTCCCTTAATAACCTAAGAACCAGGGTTCGATTCCCTCTTTTGTTTTATTTTTGTAACCAGTGCATTGGCAAATTTAGTTATGTGGTAAATGGAAGACTATAATATTTCCATTGGAATCATATGTGTTGTAGTTTATTTTGCAAGTAACTTGTGTTTGTTTTCTATGTTTTGGTTGTTTGTTTGTAACTTGGGTGTCTAGTCTCTGACTCTATGGCTAGACGTGTTTTGTTCGTTTAACCAGTTTCATTTGGCCGTTTAAAAAAAATAGTGATGTTAAATTGTTAATTTTTTGAACCTTACTTGGCCCGTACCGTTGAACTGACCCGAATATTAGTGAACCTTAACCGACCTGAAAATTAGTGAACCTTACTCGACCCGAACCGTCTAACCGACCTAGGTTTTTTTTTATATATGTTCGGCCTTATTAAACTAGAGCGCTTAAAGACAGTGAACCCATTGGAAAAAATTCCTGGATTCGTCGCTGTGAACCGAGTTATACCGGGAGGTTCAACAGGTTGAATACTTTATCTTATAATTTTCTATAAATGTAACTTTAATCCAAAAATAACCCAAAACTAAATGATTTCATAACAAAAAATAATCCAAAAGTTAATTCATATTAAAAAAATAATGTAAGAGCACTCAGTTTTAAAATATAGTCCTAAAGTTTACACGTTTGAATGCTAATTGTTGGGTTAAAAGTAATTTTGAGAAAATATGGGTTGCAAATATCAAAAAGTTCTCGGACGTAAAACCGGTTTGCCGGTAAAAACCGGTATTTTAGACAAAAAACTGCCGGTACGATGTTCTAGCAAACTGGTCAAAAATACCGGACTCAAAATACCGGCCTGTTGTGCGAAATCCGGTTTAACCGGCCGGTTTGAACCGGTTTTTAAAACACTGTTAGAAAGTCGTCGCCTATTATCATCGAGTTTCCAAAAACAACCGCAACACTCAATTCTTCGATCAACCCTAAGCTGCTTGTTCTGCCTAGAAGTGCACACACTGATTTAAATTCAAAACTGGTTTGGGTTGAAATCGGTTCGGGTTGGTCAACAAAAGTCATAGCCGATTTATGATCGGTTTCGGTTCGATTTGAAACCGGTTTCCTGACTAGGTTATAATCAGTTTCGGTTCGGGTTTTGACCGGTTTGTTGCCCGGTTTTGGCCAGTTTTGGTTCTGTTAATCGGGTTGGAACCAGTTTTGATGAAGAAAATTACAAACCGGTTCCGAATCCACGGTTTCAATCAATTTCAAACCAGCTTCTACATATCAAACCGGATCGGTTTGGTTAACACATTTTTTATTTGCCCACATCTAGTTCTGCCTACAACATATTTCTCCTTTGGTATTTTCTAGGTTTTAAGAACATCATTAGTTTTGATTTTATTATGGTGAAAGGAAAAAAAAAAATTCTTTTAACACGTTTATCACATCAAATATACTCCAAATTAACATATTCCCTAAAATTTTCCTAAATACAAAACCACATTATTTCAAAGCCAATCATCACAGCACAGCCCAGCCCAGCCCAAGCCCAAGCCCCTTTTAAAACCCTAAATCCCAAAATCACCCTTTTGTTTATAAAACGTTCGTCACACCTTGGTCAGAATTATTATCTTCAAATAATATTATTCAGCGGTATCTTCACAACATTAAAGTTTATTATCTTCCATTCTGTTTTCATCGTTCTTTGTATTTCTGTTTAATCATTGTATCTCTAATGATGATTCAAAATTAATAACTTTCGTTCTTCTGATATCAACCGTGCTGAAAGTTTTTTGGAGACCTGAACTGAAGAGATTCGTTTTAAATTTGCATAATTATTTGTTATTAAATTGTGGTATTTAAAAGCTTCTGATGATGATTAAAAATAATACTTTCGTTCTTCCGAGGATTATTTCCATGCGGAAACAATTATTGGAGACCTGAACTGAAGAGGCTTATTATTATTATTATTATTAATATTTTCGTTATTTTCCTAATTAATTGTTATACTTCGTTATTTGTTATTTTCCTAATTATTATCATTGTTAGCTTATTATTATTATTATTATTATTATTATTATTATTATATATTTCTATTTCTTGTTGCTGTTGCTTCTTTTAACAGTTTGTTTGATTTTTTTTATGGCGATTTAAAAAAAAGAGGCGATTTTTTTACGTTTTCGTAAAACTCAAACAAAAGAATCGTCGAATAATAATAATAATAATCCCTTGGTCTTTTAACGGTTGAGATGTTACTTTGAAAGAAGTAAATGATCTTGTTGAAAGTCTCTTGGGTTTTTTTTCATATCCTATCGCCTTGGGGAGCAGTATCTGCTATTACCTCTTGGGACTTGCCATGAGAATAACATTTTTTACATGTTTTATTGTCACTTTCTCCTCACCAGCGGTGAGTAACATTCATTAACCATTTTGAAAACCAACCATAAAATATACGTAAAAAATGTTGAAGCACATACGCTCGTTGGGTCGTGTTAACACTCAAAGATTAGACCGAAATAAAATAACCAAATCAACTTAACATCCATGTGTTGTGAGGGTATTGTTAAATGGAAACAATGGACATAAAAGTGAAGAACCACATACATGTTTTATAGCGTGTTAACTTGTTAAATTTTGGCTGAAATGTTAAACAAAAAAGTTGTAAAAGTATAGGAGACCAAAGTTGTAAAAGTATAAGGTTAATACAAAAATAATATTTTGCGGCATATTTGTAAACTATGAAAAGTGAACATTCAACCTTTCCCATTTCTCTATATAAATCTTGTTGCCTAGTAGGAACAACATGTATCAAGGTCTCATCTAGTGCATCAATTGCTCATTTAAAAACCTTTCATAGCCTCATGTTATGTCCCTGAATGTTTGGATTCGGATTGAAAGAAGTTGTTACTATCATATCTTTGGGGAAAAGCATCATTATATCCAACACTTCATAAAAGAATTTATGAGTTGTTTGCTTTGATTGTTGAAATCTATGTTTGATAATCATGTAACGTTGATTATGACCGATTATCATAAAAAACATAGCAATCTTTTCGTCAACCGAAACATGTTTACTATCCTTTAAAGAATATTTTGTTCTAAAATGTGCACATAGTTAGACAAATGATTCACGGGACATGTGTAGCAATTCAATGTATTGTTTGAGATTTTCTTGCAATAACTCTAACGTGTATTTATGACCCGCCATTTCTGAATCATTGTCTCGCTTTCGTTTCAAACCCCTCTTTCAAAAAAAAACCGACGTACAAGTACATAACAACTACTAGAAGTATTTTCTCATCATTATTCATTATGAATCTGTTAATAAAACAAAACCAACTATGTCAACAAAAAGCATACAATGTTTTCAACATAACTAAAACAAATAATGTTTTCAACAAAACAAAAAAAACAAACACCAAAAGCAAATAATGTTTTCAACAAAACCTATGTTTTTCACTACTTCATAAGTTCTAAATTTTTAGCCGTCATCTCGATCCACCCTTTTAACACGTCGGGAATATTTGGCAATGCCATCCACGCCTCTCTCATGTCTAAGGACACTCCAAAAATATGAAAAAAAAACTAAATATAGTGGGTCTCTTGGCTCTAACCCAACCAAATTTAACTTCTTAGAACATTCAATAATTGTTGTAACTGTTGGGCTTTTTTTGGAGGTTTTTCTCTAGTCAAATTTGCATTTCAAGTGCTAAATCCTTAAGAGTGACAAATGATGATAATTTTGAGGTTTTAGTCCTTTTGCGAGTAGGCTCGGGAGTATGCTCGGTAGTAGGATTAGTGCCGACATCATCTTCTGTGTCGTGAAAAATGTTGTCCATAATCATAAGTGGTTGGACCAGTTGCAACCGATGACAAGAGGATGATCCAACCACTGATGTTTGGGTTGAGGTCCACTTGCGATTCCCAGTGACAGTATTACCATCAAACAGTTGTGCACAAAGTTCCGGAAATGCTAATGGAGTTGTTTTTAATGATGCAGCTTTTGGATGCCTCTAAAAAAATAATGGTAAATGTTAAAAAATAAACTAGGGGTGGACCTTAAGGTAGAGGTAGATGCTATAAAATAAAAATAATATGAACATACCATCTTAAATTCTTCCCATTCCTCGTTCGTTAAGGTAAATGTATTTGTTTGAGGATTGTATATGTTGACGGTTTTGTTTTTCAAATTCACCCATCCTAGGTATTTGGCTTTAAGATTACCATAAGCATTTTTCACTTGTTTTTGAGTCAAATCCAACCCAAATTTTTCCTTAAGAACACTTCTTAACTTAACCCAAGAGTCTTTGTGCAAATTCATCCCTTTTTTACGCATGGTGTTTATCTTTTCAATGCAAGTTTCTAATAAACATTTTAGATGCTCAATCGACCATTGTTGTTTCTCTCCCATTTTTATGATCAACTAACAAGAATCAACAATTCTATTAAAACAACAATTCATCAAACCTAAACTTTCTACAAACTTTATTCAACAACAATAATTCATCAAACCTAAACTTTCTACAAACTTTATTCAACAACAAACTAATAACAATATTCAACAAACCTAAACTTTCTACAAACTAATAACAATCTAACAAAACTAACAAAAACCTTTAACAATTAACAAAAAACTACAAACTTTATTCAACAACAAACTAATAACAATATTCAACAAACCTAAACTTTCTACAAACTAATAACAATCTAACAAAATTAATAAAAACCTTTAACAATTAACAAAAAACTACAAACTTTATTCAACAACAAACTAATAATAATATTCAACAAACATAAACTTTCTACAAACTAAAACAATGTAACAAAATAAACAAAAACCTTTAACAACTAACAAAAAATAAAACTTTAACAATCTAACAAAATTAACAAAAAAAACTAACAAAATATAATAATCTAACAAAATAACTTATGAAATTAAAACAAAAGGTAATTATAGCAATGGTGGGTTGATTAACTGATTCAAATCACCATGAGAGGGAGAGAGAGGCTACGAAAGAGAGAGAGAACAAACCTGGACAGAGAGAGAGGCTGACCGGGGGGGGGGGGGGGGTTGGACAGAGAGAGAGAGAGGCCGACGGCGGTAAAGGCCGGCGTCAGCGGCGGTGGAGGAATGGGGGAGGAGAAAGTTAGGGTTGGAGAGGAGAATGAGAAGGTTAGAGTTGGAGGAGTCTGATGAATGAAAAAAGAAGAAGAAGAAGAGGAGAAGATGTCAGAAGTGATATGCGCAAGACTTCTAGGAGAAGAGGACGCGCATACATTTTTTTAATGAAATGTCTTCTAAAAAACAAACACACTGCAGTGCACAACGTCTGCGCGTGGTCTGTGCGGCGCAGACAAAAGAGGTGAGGAAGTGCTTTAATGAAAAACAAACACCACCTAAGTCACTCGGAAGTTGGAACAAATTTCTGACCAAAATTAATTACACTTTTTAAACATTCCGAGTGAAAATATAAGACACCTAGATTTATATATTCATTACAATAGCTTTAATCACTTAGATAAAAAATTTAAACGTTCACAAGCTCAGGTATGAAATTAAACTTTCTGTAACATGAAATTGAACTTTATATAATCTCGTAATTTAAAAATAAAAATCAATTTGCTATCGATTTGTCATATGAAAAATCTGGAACGTGTTTAGACTTTTATCAATTTAAATCAATGTTCAATTCAACTGTAGTGGAGTTTGCAATGGTGTTAATGACGCTGGTTGCAGGTGTGTTAGTGTTTAATGTAGCTAAACTAAGCTTAATGGAAGCTATTGGGATGATACACGAGAGCTAATACGAAGATGAACGAGTCCGGTAGTCAATATATGAAGGAAAAATGAAGAAGACCATGCACGCCGCAAGTTGCACCGCCAGAACCGCAATTTCTGGTCCCGTGTGATAAAAGGGGCTGCAAATAGGCACACAGTTCAAGCAATTTTCTAGTGGGGCTACAACTTGCGATCCCATGATCACAACTTGAGGTCCAGTTTGTAAAAAGACGCGGAATTTGGGTTTTTGACTCCATATAACTTTAGGGTTACGAAAAAGGATCTTCTCCCGACCGTTTTGGGGTATTTGTGAGCCATTCTCCACTGTTTAAACACTTCCCGTTCATCAATTCTTCCATGGAATTAAGATTCCAAGACTAAACCACTCGTGACCACTTGAGGTGTAGGGTTTGCATATTAAATGATTATTTTATGATTGTTACCATATTGGGATTTACTTTTGATCGTTTGGTTTATTGAATTTATATGTTGTTTGAATTGGTTGAACATTTGTTTTTCTGGGATTTACGTTTATCATCAATTATTTGGTTTGTGTTCTTCAACATTTAGGATTAAGTTCTTATCGTTATTGAACCGTTTACCGTTAATCATTGATACATGTTAGGATTTATATTAACAAACTGGAAATTAGGTATACCGTGTTCAGTTGTGTTAATTTGTCAGATTAGGCTCTGTGAATCATCATAACCAAACTAATGTGTCTAGTAATTATTTTCAGTTTAAACTTGCAAATTATGTCTATGTGATTCCCCAATTGAATAAGTCTAGTTAGTCAGTTTATAACCAAATCTTTAAAACTGTTTGATCCTCGTGAAGACGACCTTACTTGCTCGTAATTTATATGTATTTAAGTCTTATAAACACTTGTTTTTTTATTAGAGGACGACATCTACATCACGCGTGTGTTCTGAAATCAAGGGTGCAGGTAGTCACATACGTAATGTATGATAAACAATTATTCTATTGCTTATCATTTTGGATACAACCTTTCAAACTAAACCCTACTTTAACATCAGTACATGGAAGTCACCATGTTACAATATTAACTTAAGACCTTATACTTACATAGACACTTAAAACATAACAAAATATAGTTTGATTATTTACATAAATGACCCTTGTACGGTGACGAAGCGTTCTTAATAGTTAACATTACAAATGGTTATTGTTATGTGCGTAACAAGAATGAAATTGATCGATAAGGTGTGTCACCGGAGACAAACACAGTTTCGTACATGTAAGGTTTCTATTATAAAATCAAATATATTCTAAAAGCACTGTTCTGTTGGATTTTATGGACGTTTCGGGTCAAGTCAACGTGACCGACCCGAACGTGACCCGGATAGAGTTACACCGGGGGTAACGAGATCATGGCCTATTTTAAATATTATTTATTTAGGCCCGACACAATCGATTACGCGGACTGGATATTGGTTAAAAGGTTTTATTTGGTTATTTGGGCTTAAGCCCAAGTTTGTTTAATTGTTAAACCCTAGTATGTACACTATAAATAGATAACTTATTTACTATTTATGGCAACCCTTTGAAAACCATAAAACCCTAGCAGCTACACTATCCCGGCGCCGCAATTCCGGCGACCGGTTTTCTGGCGAAGCCATTCCGGCCACCAAACATACATACACAGCCTCTAATATCGTTCTCCAGTCACCACCGCAGCTCCCTATTAGCCCCGGTGTGATTAAAACCCTATTTACGGTTTTCCGGCGACTGGTTCGTCTTCTCCAGCGACCATCGGTTTTCCGGTGAGGTCCATTTGGTGATTAGAAGCCCTTGTTAGCTGCTGCTGTTGACTATTGGCGTACCTCGTTGCTTAAAGCCTCCAGATCTGAGCCGTACACACTGCCGGAGCTCCGCCGCCGCCGCCGCCGCCGCCGGATCAACTTTTGGCCGTTGATTGTGTCCCCTTTTCTAGTGCATCTCGTTAACTCGCGGTGTATTGTCCCGGTTTCATACCAGGTATATCGACAAACACCCTATGGTTGATTATTTATGTTTTTTCGTGCTCGTACGCGTTTGTAAACGGATCCGGGTTCGGGTTTCGGTTTTGGTTCGTTTTAATTAGTTTAATATCCGCTGCGTGTTTGTTGTTCGTTTACATATACATATTTATATGGATTAATATTTATCAAAACGACACTTAACATATAAAACGGGTTCAAATAGTTTAACCCTTTTTGTGTCTCGGACCACCGTTGAAACCCAACGGTGGTATCAGAGCCGCGGTTACAACGTACGAGTCGATACCGGTTCGTTTAAAACCGGATCTACATCTTAAACTTTAAATCGTTTAAAGTTTATAGATCTAAAATTATTTTCGGGTGATTTTGAGTTGGTCAAAATTTTGTTTATTTTATTTGACCAAGTCAAAACGACCCGAAATTTTATTTATTGTGAATATGTAAATCCGGCCCCGACTTATGTGTTTGTTTGGTTGTGTTTGGTGTTTGAGCTTGTTTTGGCCATATGGTTGGTTCAAAAGTTGTAAAAAGGTTATTATTAATTTTTGGTTTTCTTTTGGCCATTAAGATGGTTCAAATTTGTAATAGGACATATTAATGTTAGTTTATAAATTTGTAATTAAGAAGACGCGAAGATAACCGAGGACGAGCTCGAGGACCATTTTGGAGTTAGTGGGAGTTCGGGCAAGACGACGGGATGCACGGCGTAGTCCATCCTTGTGGTTGTTTGTGTTGTGACCCCTTGACCCGATCGGTCTCCCTAATTGGCTCTAGCGAGACCGATCAACTTTTGGCCATAAAGGATTTACATATATTTTTTTTATTTGCTATTTGTGGTTGCTTGGTTTGATTATAATAGGATTATAATATCACCAACCTAATACCAAATAAATTGGAAAATAAACATTTTATTAACCGATTTTGTTTTGCAAATTAAAAGCGTTTTGATTTCCAAAACTAATAAGTTATTATAACTTAAAATTGGTTAGTCGTATCGCTACAAACTTAGTTTTGATAGGTTATTTAAAACTAAGTGTCCTGAGAGATGAAAAGGGTTCATCTATGCGTCGCGGTAATAAATACAGTAAAATTTGACTTTTACTCTATTTGGTAATTTTAAAATTTATCCCAATTTAAAACCAATAGTTTATGCCAATCCTACTACAAGTCACACTTGAGGCATATTGCGAAATTTTGAGTGTTTGGAGCTACAGCACCGCACTTGTTTTCTAGCCTATCCCATCAAGGTGAAAGTGCTTCGTTGACACATCCGGCCCTTTCACACGTCACGGTACTAGGACAACTATTATTTTACTCTCCTATTACGTGCTAAAGCTGTCTGGAGACTTAAAGTGGACAAAGATGAGGCTAAACGTATCTATACAGACAATCGTTGTATCTATAGGCCTCATAACCGAGAATTGTGCTCTATTCACAATTGACAATCGTTGTCGGTCTGCCTAACCACTTATTAATGTTGTGTGCTACAGCTGCCTTTAATAACTGGAAGCCAGATTCTCATACTCCCAATTAATTAATGTTATTGGGTCATTAATAATTGGACTACAACGTCGAAAATACTAATTAAATTTACTTTTGCTTAACTAATCAGATGTCGTCAAACGAAATTTCAACCTACGCCCTTAAGACTATCCTTGAGAAGGATAAACTGAATGGTACCAACTTCATCGAATGGCACCGCAACTTAAGACTTGTTCTCACCATGGCAAAGCGCCTATATGTTCTCGATGGACCTGTTCCAACCGAGCCTGAAAACAACACAGCCGCTGCACGAAAAGTTCTTGACAAGCATAAGGATGACTCGGCTGAGGTCTCCTGTATTATGCTAGCCACCATGACTTCTGATCTTGCTAAAGGCTTGGAAGACTTTGGTGCCTATGAGATGCTTGAGCAACTCAAGGGCATGTTCCAGAAACAAGCCCGTCAAGAACGTTTCGACACCATGAAACAACTCATCTGTTGCAAGATGGCAGAGGGGTCTCCCATCAGTGCTCATGTTCTTAAGATGAAGGGGCACATCGATCAGCTCAAGAAACTTGATTATCCCATGCCCGATGAGATGGCATCAGATTTCATTCTCAACTCTCTCCCCAACTCATACGACCAGTTCGTAATGAATTTCAACATGAATGGTTGGGTGAAGACAGTGCCGGAGCTTCATAACATGCTCAAGATGGCTGAGATGAACATTCCTTCTAGGACCAATCAAGTTCTGATGATTCGATCTGCTGGTGTCAAGAAGCCAAAACCAAAGAATCGGGGTCTTAAAGGAAAATGCAAGAAGAAAGTTACTGTTGCTGCCAATGTTGCCACCAACACTAACAAGGTAGTTGCAAAGAAAAAGCCACCGCCATTAGAGGAGCACAAGTGCTACAAATGCAACCAAATGGGGCACTGGATGAGAAACTGCCCCGAACACCTTGCTGAGATCAAGAAGAAGAGAGCAAATGGTGAAGGCTCTTCTGGAGGTATTTCCATATACGTTATTGAAATTTTCACTGTCTCTGGCAACACATAGATATTTGATACCGGATGTGGTTACCACATCGTTAATGTCTTGCAGGAGCCTAAGAAGTGGAGGAAACTGAATAAAGGCAGCATGGAACTCATCGTTGGAGATGGGAAGAGAGTACCAGTTCTGGCAACTGGAGTATTTCATTTTACTTGTCCATCTGGCCTAGTTTTTCCTTTATATAATTGTTTGTATGCTCCTGGCTTGACCAGAAACATCATTTCAGTTTCATTTTTATTTGAACAAGGATTTAAGTATGTTCTTAATGGCATGGCTACTTCTGCTTACTTAAATGATATCTTTTATTTTGAGGCTAAACCTCGAAATGGTATTTATGAGATTGATGTTCAACCTGACAATAACGTATATCATCTTTCAAAACGTATCAAGACTAGTGTCAATGATACTTTTCTATGGCATTGCCGACTTGGCCACATAAGCAAGGCAAGAGTTAAAAGACTCCAATCCGAAGGTATTCTTGAATACACAGGACCAGACTCTTTTAACACTTGTGAATCTTGCTTAGCTGGCAAACTCGCCAAAGACTCCTTCACTAATAAAAGTGAACGAGCAAGTGATCTATTAGGACTCATACATACTGATGTATGTGGACCTTTTAGAACCATGACTAGAAACCATGAAAGATACTTCGTTTCTTTTATCGACGATTATAGTCGATACGCTTTTGTGTATCTTATGAAACACAAACACGAAACTTTTGAAAAGTTCAAAGAGTTTCAAAGAGAAGTGGAAAAACAACTTAACAAAACCATTAAGATACTTCGATCAGATCTAGGTGGAGAGTATCTCAGCACCGAATTCATCACTCATCTAAAAGAGCATGGAATTGTTTCACAGCCCACTCCACCTGGCACACCCCAACTTAATGGCGTGAGCGTGAGGAGAAATCGAACTTTGCTAAACATGGTTCGATCGATGATGTGTAGAACCAACTTGCCTCACTCCTTTTGGGGTTACACCCTTATGACCGCCGCCCGCATTGTCAATCTAGCTCCAACTAAGAAGATAGACAAAACACCATATGAGATATGGCATAAGGGAAAGAAACCCAAATTGTCTTATCTTAGAGTATGGGGATGTGATGCTTATATCACAAGTGAGTCTGATGACAAGCTTGATCCCCGCGGCGAAAAGGTTATTTTCGTCGGATACTATTACAAGAGCGGTTATTACTTCTTTCATCCTGATACAAATACGATTTCTGTCAGGAGGAAATGCTACTTCCTTGAAGAAGAATTTCTTAGTCAAGGAACTAGAAGTGACATTGTCGATCTTGAAGAAATTCAAGATCCACAACCAACCACTGAGAAAGTTGGAGAGTCTGATTAACAAGTTGTTGTTGCTGATACATCAGACGTGAACACAAGCGTTCGCAGAAGTAGCAGGACTCCCGTACCAAATTCTAGATACTTATGTCATCTAGATGGTCCCGAAGTCTTATTAGTAGCCGAATCTGGGGACGAGCCTACTAACTACAAGTCTGCTATCTTGGATCCGGAATCGAAGAAATGGCAAGATGCCGTGAACGCTGAGATGCAGTCCATGCATGATAACCAAGTTTGGAACTTGGTTGAGCTACCCCCCAATAGTCGGGCAGTAGGGAGCAAATGGATTTTCAAGAGAAAAACCGACATGCATGGAAATGTGCAAACCTATAAGGCACGGCTAGTCGCGAAAGGGTTTACTCAAACTAAAGGTGTTGACTATGATGAAACCTTTTGGCCCGTTGCTATGACTAAGTCAATTAGGATATTGCTTGCCATTGCTGCATACTATGATTATGAGATATGGCAAATGGATGTCAAAACCGCTTTCCTTAATGGACATCTTTCTGAAGATGTCTATATGGTTCAGCTTGAAGGTTTTGTCGATCAAAAATATCCTAATAGGGTTTGCAAATTGAACAAGTCCATTTATGGACTTAAGCAGGCATCTCGAAGCTGGAATCTTCACTTTGACGAGAAAATCAAAGAGTTTGGTTTTGTCAAAAACGAAGATGAACCTTGTGTTTACAAAAAGGCTAGTGGGAGCACTATATCATTCCTCATCTTGTATGTGGATGACATACTGATCATTGGAAACAACATTCCCATGCTTAAGGAAGTTAAGAAATGGTTAGAATCTTGTTTTGCAATGAAAGATCTTGGAGAAGCCGCTTATATTCTGGGAATAAAGATCTATAGAGATAGATCTAAACGGATTCTAGGTCTTAGTCAAAGTACCTACATAGACAAAGTGATGGCACGCTTCTCAATGGAAAACTCCAAGAAAGGAGTTGTTCCAATGACTAAGGGAACCGTGTTGAGCAAATCGCAATCTCCGGCAACGGACATTGAATCTGAACGTATGCAAGCAATTCCATATGCTTCTGCGGTTGGCTCAATCATGTATGCTATGTTATGTACTAGACCCGATGTTTCGTATGCCTTGAGCATGACCAGCCGTTTTCAACAGAGTCCTGGCATTGCCCATTGGACTGCTGTGAAGAACATTCTAAGGTACTTGAATAGGTACCAAAGACATGTTCTTGGTGTTTGGGGGGGGGGGGGGGGGGTGGAAGAGGAGCTCACTGTAAAGTGTTACACTGCTGCTAGCTTCCAGACTGACCGAGATGATTCTCGCTCACTGTCGGGTTTCGTCTTCACTCTCAATAGAGGAGCTATTTATTGGAAGAGCTCCAAGCAGAGTGTTATGGCGGATTCTACCACCGAATCCGAATATATAGCCGCATCTGATGCTGCTAAGGAGGCTGCTTGGATGAAGAAGTTCATCACCGATCTTGATGTGGTTCCGAGTATTCACAAACCAATCGAGATATTCTGTGATAACACAGGTGCTATTGCTCAAGCCAAAGAGCCAAGGTCTCATCACAGAACCAAGCACATTCTAAGAAAGTTCCATCTTATTCGGGAAATATTGGAACGACGTGACATCGTGATAAGCAAAGTAGACACAGATCAAAATCTAGCCGACCCATTCACTAAGCCGATGACTCAGGACAAACATGACCAGCATAGAGATGCTATCGGGCTTAGACTTGCTAGTGATTTATTTTGATTTAGTATTTGGATGTATGAACGTTTTATCAGTTGTACTTTTCTGTTCACTTTTGATTTAATGGTTAAATGCAAACGTTGAATAATACAACTTTGGTCATTTTAATACGTTTAATCGGTGAATATTGTATTCTAAATTATCCGTAGTCGGTCAGACTCGTGGGAGCGATTCTGAATTAAGACTATTCTGACCTTGGACTCAAGTTGTTGACTTCCAAACTCACAGACCTCATTATGAATGACGTTAGATGTAACTCGCATCAAATCATCTTCATGGATCTTGATCATAAGATGTTTTGATAATAGTATGCTCATTTTGTATCCTTAGACCTGAGATACATATTAGAACTTTCATTTACCGAGGAATATTCTTTGATCATGTCAACCGCTGTTGCGTAACTGCCATCTGGAGTTCAGTGGGAGTTGTATGTAGTCAAGATGGGATTCTGTACTCCTACATTTAAATGTAACAGTTAGACATATTGGCGCCCTCGTTGATTCAAACTGGTAAAGTGTGAGGCCTCACCCAAACTAACTGTGTGTTTGATTTGACCACTTTGACTCCATATCGAGAACTACAATAATTGAACACCATATGAGATTGATTTGATCCATGTCTCATTGTTCAATTAATGTCTTATACAGAAAGGATAGATGACAACGATTACTATAAATTCATTGTCTTGCAATAAGGTATTCCAAGATACTTTGGTTATGGATTTTAAATGTCATATTCAGTCGGGAACAGCTATGTGTAGCTAGAACGCCTTTGGCTGTCAGCGTTGTGATACTTGACCCAAATATGTCCAAGTGGGAGACTGTTGGATTTTATGGACGTTTCGTGTCAAGTCAACGTGACCGACCCGAACGTGACCCGGATAGAGTTACACCGGGGGGAACGAGATCATGGCCTATTTTAATATTATTTATTTACGCCCGACACAATCGATTACGCGGACTGGATATTGGTTAAAAGGTTTTATTTGGTTATTTGGGCTTAAGCCCAAGTTGGTTTAATTGTTAAACCCTAGTATGTGCACTATAAATAGATAACTTATTTACTATTTATGGCAACCCTTTGAAAACCATAAAACCCTAGCAGCTACACTATTCTGGCGCCGCAATTCCGGCGATCGGTTTTCCGGCGAAGCCATTCCGGCCACCAAACATACATACACAGCCTCTAATATCGTTCTCCAGTCACCACCGCAGCTCCCTATTAGCCCCGGTGTGATTAAAACCCTATTTACGGTTTTCCGGCGACTGGTTCGTCTTCTCCAGCGACCATCGGTTTTCCGGTGAGGTCCATTTGGTGATTAGAAGCCCTTGTTAGCTGCTGCTGTTGACTATTGGCATACCTCGTTGCTTAAAGCCTCCAGATCTGAGCCGTACACACTGCCGGAGCTCCGCCGCCGCCGCCGGATCAACTTTTGGCCGTTGATTGTGTCCCCTTTTCTAGTGCATCTCGTTAACTCGCGGTGTATCGCCCCGGTTTCATACCGAGGTCTATCGACAAACACCCTATGGTTGATTATTTATGTTTTTTCGTGCTCGTACGCGTTTGTAATCGGATCCGGGTTCGGGTTTCGGTTTTGGTTCGTTTTAATTAGTTTAATATCCGCTGCTTTTGTTGTTCGTTTATATATACATATTAATATGGATTAATGTTTATCAAAACGACACTTAACATATAAAACGGGTTCAAATAGTTTAACCCTTTTTGTGTCTCGGACCACCGTTGAAACCCAACATGTTTAGTATACTTTGCAAATGCATCATGAGTACACATGGAAGTTATTACTTGCAAACCATTCAACTGGCTCCCAGTTCCAACAAGAAGAAGAAAGGGACAGTTCAGTTTGGTGGATGGATTCCACATCTTCTTTGTACACCACATGTGCCCCACATCTTATGGCTTGATGTTCAGACGCGAAAAACTCAATGACAACATTAACTTCGGTGATACTCAACTAATGTTCGCGTTGAGAATCATAATAATCATCATGAACCAGCTCAAAGGAAATGAACAGAATATAGTTAATCCACACGTTCCTCCCCTTAGAATCTGGTGCAATGCACTAACCTTATCAGTCTCCAACTTAGCAGCAAACATTCAATTGTTTTCAAATTTGAAAGTCATTTCAAGTGTATAGTTCCATGCTGGACCAAACATTCCACATAATTCAAACCCCATAATTTTGGTTTGCCATTCGGGTGGGTGGGTGGGTGGGTGGTGGAGGGGGGCGGGGACCGTATTGATATTTGGTACCCACGTTGTTGTTCTTTAAACCAACTTGGAATATGATCTCTAGGAATACAAGTACTTAAACATCGATCAAGAGCAGCCCATTTCTGTACCCAACCAAAACATCAAATATTAAATAATTAATTAAGCACACACTTAAATATCTAAACTTTTGTAGGAACCTTTTGATTTTAATTGCTGATTTTCATTCCATTAATAGATAAAAACATCCAAATATTTGTAGGAACTAGATGTTTGAAATACAAATATTTGAGATAGGCTTGTAGTTAAATGATTTTGGGCAAGTTTACATTTTGATATTTTTATTTGATTTAAGCTGAAGTCTACAAATAAGTTAATGTAACCGACCTTCAAGAATGATTCCTTCAACATCTTATCATGGTAACCTCGACTCTGGCTATCCTCTAATAACTTTTGACTACCATAGAACCATTATAGGACTAATATTCTATATTAGTATTAGGATTGTGTATGTATTTACATTTTATTTTAGTCGGTGTATTACGTACCTCAGTACGTTTATTTTGTAACTGATGTGTTGCAAAACACATAGCGTTTTATCCCGTTTTTGTGTTGTTTTGTGCGTAAACCGTTAACGAATATCATTTGTTTTTGCGTGAATTTACATGTTTGTGTATGTGATAAGTCCCATGTTGAAGAAAGTGAAAAAAAGAGTTTAAGGAAGAAGAAATAAGCTAAAACGGAGCTCGGATGAAGCCGGTACGCACAAACAAAGTTTAAACGAGTCAGCTGTCGATAAACGAAGACCCAAATGACCTGGCCACGCCGCGAGGCCACCTAGGCCTTGGTGGTCACATGGAGCGGCACCCTAGGGGTGTTCCAAGGCTGCTAAAATCCCTCACCACGACTATTTCGTGTAGGCGTTAATTGCATGTTTCGGTTAATACTTTGTGTGTTGATTGATTGTGGTAGGCATACCATTAGGGTTTGTGTTTCTTGGATCATTAAAGTCAGTAGGTTCACCACCTTTGAGTTGGACCAAAACCTTAGGTGTTGGCTTATCTTGATGGTTTAGTTGATTTGGTTAGTCGGTCTGAGACCACGTGCAGTTTTCCAGCTGTTGACTAGGTTAGTTTGTAAGTTGAGTTATTTTGTCTTTAATATTGAATTACCCTTTTTCTCCTAGGTTTGTAATTAGCTCGAGCCTTAGTGAGATCTGTGATTTAGACATGGACCAAGTGATGAGTCATTAGGGTACGCAGATAAACAACCACTAATTAAAAGCTATCTAGACGCTGATTAGGGTTTTCTGGTAAAACTGACCGTAGGGACCCAGTGCCTTGACTTCACCTATGTTAGCTCATCTTTAGAACTCTGGTTTCAACCACGTGTTAGCACTCGTATCATCTTATAGCTGTTAAGTCATCTTACCTAGGTGATTCGTTTTTTATTATCGTTAGTTCCGTTAAGCTTCACTGTTAGTTAAGTTAAATTAGTTAAGTTAGTTTTAAGATAAAGAAATATATTATTCAGGCAAGACTTAGATTAGGGTTAATTATCTGATCCGTTCTCACGTGTCTTTGTATTCGACATCCGGACTTCCATTAGACTGTGCTGCTGCGCGATCGGTACATTTGCCGTTTGTGAAAAGTTTAGTTAAGATTGTTTGGTTTTATATATTTAAGACTTATTGTTGAATTGAGAGAATTAGTTATTAATATTTATATATAGCTTTTCGCACATTAGTAACCATGTTTTGTAAAATTGGAGAAATGTGGACCATATATAAGGTCACTTAACCCATTTCTCCACCAACCTTTTCACAACACAACTCCTTGGAAATAAAAAAGAGAAGTTTTCCCTCTCTCACCAAACACCACCTACCTAACTTTTCTTTCTTTCTTTCTTTCTTTCTTTCTTTTGCTTTTACAAACTACGATCCAAGATCCGAGTGTTGTTAGTGATTTCCCCTAACTAACAACATGGATTGATCTGAAGTAAAGTTGTTAGATCCATCCAAAGAGGACCTACAAGTGGTATCAGAGCTTTCGACTCAACTTTGTGGTTTTCGGATCAAACTTTTTGGGTTTTGGATCTTAGTTTTGGTAGATTTGAGGTTGTTCTTCGTGTTACACACTACTTTTTGATGTGGTTTCGGAAGCATTCAAATGGCTCATGACACTTTAGTTAATCAAAGACCGACAAACTGAACCATAGGTTCCAAGAACAATGCTCTTTATATTAAAACTTAATAAAAAACTGAATAACAAGGAAACCCTAGCACCCTATTTATACTAAAAGAAAAGAAGATAAACATGAAAATAAGATAAATAAAATATAAAAGATATAATAACAAAAATAAAAGATAACGTCATGCTTCTGCATCATACTCCCCCTCTTCGAAAAAACTCGTCCTCGAGTTTTTCCTTAAAACCAAAGTCACCTGGATCGAAAGTAACATCAACTCGCTCCTTATTTATTTAACACCATGGCTCGCCCAAACCGTACGACTTTATGGGTCATCTCACCCGGCTCTAAATTCGTACCACCCGGGTCTATTGGGTTGTCGGGCCTCTTCACCTCCTTCTCCTCGTCTTCAAAAAAGACTCGTCCTCGAGTCTTGAGAACGTATCCACTCCCACTTAATTTATCAACTTTATAAATATGAGACGGATCATAACCATTAACTACCTTTTGAAAGAGAACTAGGGTCTCCGATGTGTGTGGGGCCAAAGAATTGGACACGGGCCGGTCACCACTTATTCGTTGAGCTCTCAATATTTTAATGCTCTCAGAATTTATGAACGGTGGCACTTGATCATTACCCACTTTAACAATTTCTTTCACATGAAGGCCTTTATTAAATGAAGGTCCAAGTGCATTATTCTTAAGCATGGAAGTCACGCAAGCATGATTTTAGGGAAACGTATCAGCAACTTTGGAATTAATAATATCATTATCATTTTGAAAAGGAAATTCCTTATATAACTCCCCCAATGAAAAACCATTATCTTCAAATTGAATGTGTAAATCCGGAGATCCCGAACTTGGCGATTTAAGTTGCAGTTCTCCCATAAACCACGGCTTATTTGTTGATGACTCCACAAGCGCTTCATCCCCTTCGTACAAGGAACAACCACTTTGAGCCATCGTCTTGTCACCCCTGTCCACCATATCACTACCCACAGCCTCCGAATATGCTTCCTCATCCCCATAGTTATCAAACACAGGTGGCGATTCATAGATAAAATCAACAACAGAATGATACTCCTCCTCCCCAAAACACTTGTTTTCATGGAAATCAACAACATCTTCGTCAACACTCGGTTCGTCTTCCAAGTAATAATGATCTATTGGTTTGTAGAACCGGGGTGGGTGACGGCCAAACAGCTGTTGCTCTCCGTCGCTACCTTCGTCCCAGACGACGGTGCTCGACTCGGTTTCCACCTTGCGCATCTCCCATTGTAACTCGAGTTCGCGGACTCGTTTTCGGAGCCTTTTGATCTCCTCAAGATCGCGTACTCGTTGTCAGAGTCGTTTGATCTCTTCAAGATAATGGACTCGTTGTCGGAGTCGTTTGATCTCTACAAGATCCCGCGGGTCGGTATGGATTCCACCGCTGCCTCTCGTGGCGACTCTGCTAGTAGAATACCAATCTCTACCGTGGGCACGTGAATCAGCCATACTTGTGTCGTTGCCTCGGGCGGAGAATCTTTGACCAAACAAGAATTCTTCCTCACCTTGAGCCATTTGAGAACCAAAAGCTATGATACCAATGATGCGGTTTCGAAAGCATTCCAATGGTTCATGACACTTTAGTTAATCAAAGACCGATAAACAAAACCATAGGTTCCAAGAACAATGTTCTTTATATTAAACTTAATCAAAAACTGAATAACATGGAAACCCTAGCACCCTATTTATACTAAAAGAAAAGAAGATAAATATGGAAATAAGATAAATAAAATAATAAAAGATATAATAACAAAAATAAAAGATTACGTCATGCTCCTGCATCACTTTTGGAGTGCTTTACGTCCAAGAGATACCCGAAAATCATCAAATATATGTTTTCGTGTTTTTGGTTTTCGTGTCCAGGCTCCGATCTAGTTTAAAAACTCAGATCTAGGCCGATATATTGGTTTTTAGACTAAAGTTCTTTAGAGTTTGTTGTTAGTTTGGTTGTTATCTTTACAAAAACCAAATGTCAAAGTAATCGAATGAATGTGGGTAATCGAATGAAATTTTTTATTGTTATTTTATTTTAATATTATATAATCATTTATATGAAAAAAAAGGTGTTCGAATGAAAGAAAGTAATTGAATGATATTTGTTTAATATTATTTTATTTCAATATTAGTATAATCATTTATATTAAAAAAAGTGTTTGAATGAAAGAAAGTAATCGAATGATATTTGTTTAATATTATTTTATTTTAATATTATTATAAACAATTTATATTAAAAAAAATCGATAACACTTGTTATTATTATTATTATTTTATTTTAATATTATTTTAATCATTTTATTAAAATAAATAAATAAATAAATAAAAAATCTAATCTAATCAAGTCAAAGTATTTCGAGTTGACCCGTTGGCCGTTGACTTTGACCTATTGACCTGTTGATTTTGACCGGTTGACCGTTGACAAAAAAAAACTTAGTTTTTTATTTAAAAAAATGTATTATAATTCTAAGTTTGAAGGAAGTCTGAATATGAGGGAAGGCCAAAAGGATACTCTAAAAGAAGAATTCAACATGTTTAAACATATTCAAGAAGAATTGGTTGCCTCTCTCATCAACATATTTGAGTCACTCGTTACTAAATTGAGAAATGTCGGTATCACAAATAAGTTGTCTGAGATCAACATGAAATTGTTGAATTCACCGCCTAACACATGGAACATCAGTGTGATTACCATCAAGGGAACGGCAAACCTGGATACCTTAACACTCTCAGAGTTAACTTCTACCATCAAGTATTGGTGCAAAGAAAATAAAGCTGAGACAAGTGTTGCGGGTGTAAGCAGTCAAGCAAGTCCTATCATCCCAGAGTGTGCTGCTGGTGGACATAGTCAAGCAAGTCTTATCCTTCTCGAGGTACACACACACTTGTGTTCTCAAGCTTGTATAAATAAAATAGATAACCATAGAACCCATAATGCTACCATTTTAGATCAAATATTTGGCATTAAACGTCAGAATGATAAACTTAGGAAAGCTGAAAAGATCTACGCCACTTGGATTAAAACTCATAATAATGATATGGCTAAACTTAATGAAAAACTTTTCCAAGCTGAAAAACTAGCTGAACACCATGAAAGACGTGTTGTTGAGTTAAATGCTAAAATTGACAAATTAAAGCTAGATTTAGCCCAAAGGAAAATAGCCGTTGACAAATGTGAGTTAGCTTTTGATAAGCTTAATGGGATTATTGGGGCACAGATTGGGGTGAAACAAAAGACATGTATAGGATATGATCACACAGCAGTTCCACCCCTTTTTAATGAGAATTACACTAACCTACCTCATTTTGATTTCTATTCCCCACTAGAGGAAGAAATGGTCTACGGTATTGGTCATGTGCCAAAGCCAAAAACATTGTCTCCAAAACTGTTGATCCCATTCCTTCATCAGTTAGTTCTAGTAGTGATTTATCTTGTTCAACGGTTTGTGAGGAATAAAATAGGTCGGTGGAAAGGCCTGTTGAGGTGAACATATCAAGTTGTTCATCATCAAGTTGTAAGACTGAGGATAATTCAAGTAAAAGCAAAGTGTTTGAAAATGATAATCAAACGAGTACTTCATGTAAATACGTGCCACCAAATAAAAGATCATTTTTTCAAACAACTAATCATTCACAAAGTCCTCAGTCATACAATTGTTTTGATAACAACTACTATGGTCATTATCAACAAAGTAAAACGTAATAAGAAACCGTTTTGGAAAACTAAAAAGGATAAAATCAGAAAGGATCCTAAGACTGAAAAGTCTGAGGATTCACCAAAAATAGTTTTAAAATCAAGGAAAGAAAAGACTAACATTGCCAAAATCAAGGAACAAGTTTTTGCTTGGATTCCTAGGGACTGTTCTTCAAGCGAAGAGTCGCCAAGAAATAAATAGTTTTCAGGAAATAAAATGAAGTTTAGTCGATTTACAGTCGACTTTCTAGAGACAACTAAGTCTCGGGAACCCATGTTCATTTAAATGCTTAGTGCATGTAGAGTCAATCAAGGAGGACTATCAAGAGTATTCGGTACTTAGATAGTGGTTGCACCCGAAATATGATGGAAGACGAACTATTGCTATTTGATGTTAAACCATTCGATGGTGGATTCGAGTCTTTCGTAAGCGACATGGGAGGACAAACTTCAGGAAATGGGAAATGTTTCATATATTGGGCTTCAACAACACTAAACTTGTTCAAATGGCTTAACCACAACTTGTTGAGTGTTTCTCAAACTCACCTCGTCCAACTACTTCTCTCAAGTGATGGATCCAACGTCAGCTGATGGACTTCGGTTTCAATCTCTTCAACTTTGTTATATGATTTGATAATGCATGCTTAAGATAGTCCATCTGACAACAGCTATGTTGACCTTTTCACTAAAGCCATCGATCAGTTTTGATTAAAATAACATATCTATCTTTTTGTATATAAATTTGTAAATATTTTTCAAATATGTCACAATTTTAAAAGGAGAAAACGAGTTAAGTTTAACTGACTAAAAATATTTTCAATTTATTTAAGAAAAACAAAATTGAGTCATTTGACTTACCAAAAATATTTTATATTTTAGTAAGAAAATGTGAAAAAGTTTAAATGATATTCTCTCGTTTAGAGGGAGCTCCTGCTTAGAGGGAGTCAGATAATAAAAAAATTATAACATTTTGAGAAATTGATCCAACCTTTGAAAAATGATAAGAAATTATCTTTAATGATCCTAGCACATGAAAAAAGTAGAACAAAAGCCAACAAGATCATTCCTTAATGTGTAGATAGACTTGATAAATGAGTAAGTGTCACAGTGATATAAACTTAAAATCCTGCCTATGCTAGTGGTTACACTCCCATGAAGCAGTTGCCGACTCCAACATTAGTCATATCGATGAAAGCAAAAATGTTATTAGTCAGTCATACACGAGCCCGTTAGTAATTGGTCATAATAAAAATTATTTCTTGCTTTAGATTCAAATATTGAAAAATAAAAAATGTTAAAGCAAAACAATTGCAAAATGCTTAAAAGAATTTAAAATCAACAGTAAAAATGTTTATAAATTGTCAAACAAAAAGGGGCATATTAGAACCACGTAACGCGGGGCAAACAAGTAAGTCCTAAACACTTTATATGAAGGCTTGTAAGTCCGTATGACAAGTAAGTCCATGGTTCAACCTTTATTGTTTGAAAGAAAGTTTGCAAAAATATTTATATAAGCTCAAAATGTTTTGATCAATCATTAGGGGGTCGGAGTCAATTCAGGGTGATACTGATTAACACAAACTATGCCCGAGGTATGATGGAGTTTGTGACATGTCAGATTATCAAGGGACCACACAAGTATTGTGCCTAATTCATACCTTAACGTATCACATTGACATCAAAATACTTGTTAAGTTAAAAAATGACAAAATATATCTACGATCGACTTTGGGTTCTTGGCATAATAATATCCAAATAGAAGTGTGATCTAGGACGTTATAAATAATATGATTCCATGTTGTGATATTTCTCGTAAAAATATTAAAGTCATTAGAAAATTCTGTAAATATTATTGTTATATAATATTAATTTCATCTTTACTCACATCTTTTACATTTTTCTTGTTTTATTCTATGTTTCAACTTCAAGAATTATGTATACATTTTTGTTTTTAAATATATGAAAATGCCAAAAAGATTTTATGTTTTATGTGTTCGTACATATCTTATTAAACATTTGTCTTATTCAAAATCATGTGTTTTGTTGTCAAGGTTGTTCATGCAAAGTTCGTTGGAAACCTGGGACCTAAACAAATCATTTACAAGTTGAGGGACTGAAATTGATATTTTATGAGAAGTCGATATAAAATAAAATTTCAGAGTTATCTTGCAAACACTTCAAACCAAGAACATGTTTTTGAAAAAGAAAATTCTTCTTTGGTCCTCAAAAGGGCCTGTGAACGAATCTTATTTGCTCTAAGTTTTGTGCAGTTGTACATGGACAGGTAGATCAAGATCAAGTGTCTTGGGCTGCAGAGACTAAAGTTGCAGATGCTGAAGCGCTTAAAAGAAAACGAGAACGTGACAGTTGGCAGCTGAAGCTAAAAAGGAGCTGATCGTATCTGAAGATCAGTCGAAGGACAAGCAAAGAAACAAGTCGGCCCAAGAAAGTCAACAAAAGAAAATTAGATGTCGACCCTCCCGCATATGATGTTTCTAAAATTTGCTGTTGCCGATCCTTCCCAGAAAATAAGATTGTTCAAGTCTTCAAGATCGGAAAATAAAGAATTTTCCAAGATCCAATCTCGTTCAAGCTCTTGGATCAAGACAAGTACTATATTTCAAGATATAAAGACGAAGCAAGGAATAAGGTTCCTGGACATACTCAATCCTAGAGAGAAATTGTAGGGATAATGTTCTATATTAGTATTAGGATTGTGTATGTATATATATTAGCTTTTAGTCGGTGTATTACGTACCTCAGTACGTTTATTTTGTAACCATGTTTTGTAAACTTGGGGAAACGGGGACCATATAATATATAAGGTCATTTTACCCATTTATCCAACCAACCTTTTCACAACACAACTCCTTGGAAATAAAAAGAGAAGTTTTCTCTCTCTCACTAAACACCACCTACCTAACTTTTCTACCTTTCTTTATTTTGTTTTACAATCTAAGATCCGAGCTCCGAGTGTTGTTAGTTATTTCCGCTAGCTAACAACACGGATAGATCCGAGTAAATTTGTTAGATCCATACAAAGAGAACCTACAACCATATCTTAGACAAGCACTTGTATTATTTTGAAAGATCTACAATCTTTTCTAATGAAGGGAAATTGCTTGCAGTCAATACTTGTATTCCTGCTGGCAGTGAAGGTAAGCTTTGAATTCCATGACACTCATTCAACTTGTAAGGCCCCGATCCCGGTGCCCTACTTTGACATTGGATTTACTCATAAACACAGTTCTAAATATCAGAGTTAATTAAAACTTTCACGGAATAATAATAATAATAGTCAACCCTTCATTACAAACATTCATAACTTATCTTTTTAAAACATAACATAAAACATAGTATCAAAACATCATGAAAAATATTCAGATGCCAGCGTATTCAATCCTGCCATGTGTCCCCCTCAAGCCAGCTGTCTCAGTCTATTACTGCGTGCATACTAAAAGTCAGCTGAGTGAGTTCTAGTTAAACAGGCAACATCCATTCACATACTTACTTATATACGTATCCGAAAATACATATTACATACTTAGCCTGCTACCTTTCTTTCATTCATAAATACGTGCTTCCTTTCTTTCTTTCATACCTTCAATATTTATCTTACTTTACATACATACTTACACGTTTTAAAGAGCATTTCGCCCTATAACCTTTACAGATATTATTAGGGTCCGCAACCCGGTAACTTTCGCATATATTATTAGGGTGTGCAACCCTGTAACCTTCGCATATATTATTAGGGTATGCAACCCTGTAACCTTCTCATATATTATTAGGGTATGCAACCCTGAAACCTCCGCATATATTGTTAGGGTCTGCAACCCTGTAACCTTCGCAGATATTGTTAGGGTCTGCATCCTAACGTGAGGTCGAAGACTAACTAAAAAATAAACCGATTATAATTAATTAGATAGCGACAAGCGGGTTTCGAACACAAGGAGTTTGTTGAAAATGCGTTACTATGTAGCTATGTAATTTATCTATATTAATCTAAGTGCAAAAAATAAATTCAAAGATTTGGTTGTTAGGTTTTGATTAACTAAAATAACTGAAGCAAACAAACGAGTTTTAAAACAATATGAGGAAATATGCCTTCCCTCGGTTTCAGGTTTCTACAAAAGCCAACATGAATGTTTAGCTGAGATGAAAGATAAATATATAGTTCGTGATTATGCAACAATTGTGATAATTGAGGACTAAGTACTTGGATTGTAAATGCAAGGTAGTCACTCAAATATCAATTAGATTATCTAACCCCGAGTCCCTCCCGATTAATCTCGATTGCATATAGAACCAAGAACTGAAGACTTAGAGAACAAACTCAATACACTAACAACTTTAACAATCAATTCATAACACCATAATAATAAAATCAATAAGATCAAACTATTATCTCAGAAATTGCATAAAGATTCAATCAACAATTATAAAGAAACCTTAAAATCTGAGGGAAAACACAAAGATAATTAGCCAAGCATCATTAGGTTCATCATCCTTTCTATTAAAGTAATCATACGAATCACACAACCAAACTAATGATTACAATCCACTAAATATTGTTCTTGCCCTCTCCAATTCGTCCTTAGGGTATTCTCAATTGAAAGATAGGTGAAAAGACACCAAAAAATGGAATAAAAACAAAGATAAATTGGCAGTTACGGCTCGGACCGTGGCCCACGGTGTGATTCTTGAAACGTTGAACCGTGGCCCACGGTGGTCTCCACGGTCACCGTACCCGCCACTGTACGGTGGCTTCTGTTCCATATTATGATTTGGACCGAGGCTCACGGTCTAGACCGTTGGCCACGGTGGACTTCAGCCACAAACTTCATTTTTTACATGTTTTGAACTCTCTCGAGTCTCCGGTTCCTTCGGTTTCTTCGTTATACACCATACTGACTCCGGAGCCTCCTTTAACCTGCAATTTATCGCAAAATAGTAGTTATCTAATTCCACAAGATAAACCGATTAAATGCATGATTATTAACGGTCTTAAATCACTTAAAGGTTGTCCAATGGACCAACCGTTGCATTCCCGCACTTAACCGTTGCTTGCCCCCAAGCAACATCTTAACACACATTTTTATATTATTTTCAACTTATAGCCACCAATCTTACCAATAGTTCCGGTTCAGTCAAGGTCCCAGGTCATACCCTATTCCCTCATTTCTATTGGTTTGCACTAGTATACTTGATGTTCTATTTAAACCATAGAGTTCTAACCAAACCTAACATGCTTTCGGTTTTTACCTATACATAACACACATTTACACATAGAATCAATTCTCCTCACATACGCTTGTGCAATCATCAAATCTCCACCTACATAAATTCTTTGACATGAATGCGAATTAAGAGAGCTTAAAACGGGTTATAAGGGGCTAAGTGTATAGGTATGGAAGGGAATATTGAAAGTAGCTCAAAGATCCGATCCGGCTTATTACAAACAAACTAAGTAAACAATGAAATAAACAACTATATATATCACTAACTTTTTTTTTTCACTACATAATACATGAACATTGCATATTTGAATCATTACATCTCAAACAAATTTTTTTTATGAAGCATAATAAAATAATGCTTACTACATCCTATTGATAAATACTAAAACAATTACAAATAAACCTATTAAGCTGGATCGTCTCTCAATATAACACCATGGTTGATTAAGTGAAAGAATAGGCCCAAAAATGTTTTCTAAGGGAACCAACCCCCCCCCCCCACCCCTCTCATTATCCACGCTCATATATGTAATGTATGAGGCCCAACCCCCAAAACCCACATTCGCACTCATCCAGACAAGGCTTAACCTAAGTGTCTCTATCACTTTTGCATTCATGTCAAGCTAAGATCTCGAAATGCACTAACTGCAAAAGTTCTCTCGGAGAAATCTCAACTTTCTCAACAATCCTTATTTTCTCAACGCGCAAGTGTAAACGAACATGTTATGCAAGTTATTGCACCGAAAGTATGCTAACCTTGGTTAGAATACTAAACAACCTCCTTTTAAAAATAACTATGCAACATGTTACTTAGGGAATTGTGACCATGAAAAGGGACCCGAACCTTACCCCACCAATCTTACCACTTTATGGTTTCTTTAAACACACATATTTTTTTTTTAAATTTTTCTGACTTTTTTTATTATTATTTTTATTTATTTATTTTTTTATGTTAAACAAAAATTTTCAAAACAAATGAAATTTTCCTCATCCCCACACTTGGGATACATTGTCCCGGTTTGAGAAAAATGAAAACAAACTACTTAAAAACAAACACCCATCTTCCATCACAACCCACAATACTTAACCATAAGTATTTCGTCCTCCACCCATCCACCCAAAAATAAATGAAAACACAAATGATAACAACTATACAGAAATATACAGAATGGTGTTCACCTAGTAAGACGAAACTCAATCAGAAGTATGGCGGTTGGGCCGGCCCAAAGATAGATGTCATGAAATCTGAGAACTGGCCAAAATTAAACGCCCCATCTCCACCGCTACTTCCTTCTCCTTGTGGTGGTGGTGGTGCCATCGATTGCATTGGATCAACCCACATGGAATGATGAAGAGATGGTTTAGCATAACGTACCGAACCGTCATACGGTGGTAAATTCGTGTAATCCACAACTGGTGGATCTGGTATAACTGGTTCCACTGCATGCCATTGTTCATGAATCCGCCGATTCTTATCAACCAAGTATCGCATGTTCATCTCGTTTTCCCACTCGTAAGCTTGAGAACGGTTCCACATCTCCATTCTCTCATGTCTCTCCTTTTCGGCCCGCTCTGCATAGGCCCCATGAAGGTCTGATGGTCAAATAATGCACGCGACTCATCCGACCAAATTTCATACGTTGAAGGCCTATGCCTTTCCACCACTTCATTCATTGACCCCATACGGGCCCAATTATTACCATACGAGTCATAACCAGCCGAATAATCCCAACCCCCAATGTTGGGAACTGCTACCACCACCCACATCCATGAAATCTGGTTCACCAACTTCCTCCACTTCTTCCACTTGCTAATCCACCTCTGCCTCCATATCTTCTCTTATTACTCTCCACCTCACATTATCTCACACAAGCTCGTGATGCCTTTCAGTTCGTGTGTATACCCACACCGGTAAATCCGACAACTTGAACTCTTTGAATACCTTGGTCATTCCCACCGAATCCTCGTTTATCAAACCATGATTCTTTAATAATGCCGTGATCAGTCGACAATGCGGTATTAACTTCCGCTTGTTGCTTTCCCGGCTGATCCAAATGTTGTGCATTACTAAATATCGGAAAGAAATGAGAGGCTTCCCGCACATTAACGCGTATAACATGGGAATATCACTGTTCCTCACTACCGAAATGTCCCCCCCCCGACGTGGCACCACATTGTATAAACAAATAGACATCAACAACTTTGCCTCAATCTTCAGGTCCTTTCTCCTAATCTGGTCACTCAAACCTCGACCTCCTTTAAGAACCTTTTCTAGCATGTTGTGCCATTGTGGATGCTTGTCGGGACTTTCAAACAAATCCTTAACAGAAGGGTACACATATGAGTTGCTTGGTTTACTGTCAAATAGAGCGATCTGATTGAACGTGTCAAAGGACATCACAACTTCATGTCCACCCACCGTTCCAATCAATTTCATGTCGGACAACTTCTTGTATGTGAGACACCTCAACGTAGACACCCACTCCTCAATTTCTCTATCATACAAACTGTTACTCTCTTCATCGTAACACTTAAGAGCTTCTTCCCAACCAAAATCCTTAAATCTTTCAATTAACCTGAATGCCTCAAACCCAGGATCAGTTACCTCTTTCTCGCACATGTACCCCTCGATTCGATTTTTCAAAGTGGCCGTTTTATTAGTGAATAACCCCGCTTGCCATTCCAACGCGTACTTTGACAACACCCGACCTCTCGAAGTGGGTTTTTTCGTTGGTGCATGTACTCGTTCTTGCTCTTCCTGCAGTCTTTGCCTCTTTGCTTGGGCTGCTCGACCGCTAGAAGATGATGCCTTTCCCTTTCCCTTATCCGATGTTCTACCCATCTACACACAACAAACAACCCAAACAAATCAAGTTAATTCAACATACACCTCCCACACTTGATTGTTACTATTATTGTCGATAATCACTCGTTAATCAATTTACCAAAAATTTTAAGAATTGCTTCAACACAAGATTTCCAACTTATCATTATAACAACCATATGTTTGTAACATTTATCCACTATCCACAACCATAATGCACAACCATTATACTACTTACTCAAACAAGCAAGTGGGTATATAGTTCAAATCAAATCTACCTTAACAATTTTTCAATATGTAGAAGAATAATGACAAAGAACATACCTTGAGAGTTGAATAGGATGAACACTAACTCTTTCTTCACACAATAACAAAAACCCCAAAAATTTCTTAAGAAATTCTTCAACCCTTTTGCTCAAAAAATGGATTAACACTTAATAATTAGTGGAATTAGGTTTGTTATTGTTAATCCTCACGAAAATCCAACGAAAATAAGATCAAAAATCTTTGAAATTGATGGTGATATGAAGAAGTTATGATATGACTATATGAGGTTAGGGTTTGTAGAGAGTAATTGAGAAGAAGAAGAAGAAAATGGAAGTAAATAATGGAGGTAGGTGAATTATGTGCTGTATGTGGTTTAAACATAAGTTATTCTTTAGTTTTTTTAACCCAAACCCGGCTCCCATCTGCAGACCTGACCGCACCGTGGACCATGGTTCACACTGTGGTCCACGGTTTGCCTGATTCTGCTCGTCTTGGTCTGGTAGACTATGGCCCACGGTTCACACCGTGGGTCACGGTGTGAATGTATCAATTGGAACAGAAGGCACCGTACCATGGTATGAGCCTCCACCGTGTCACATGGTCTCTTCACCGTGAGCCAAGGTCTCCACCGTGGTCCACGGTTCACTTAATTTATATATATATATATATATATATATATATATATATATATATTATATTTGTTTTTTTAACAAGAAAAAGAACTAAAAATATACTTACCAAATCAAAAACTAAAAATTAAAATCAAAATTACCCTACCCTCCATGAAAACTTCCCCACACTTGATTTGGACAAACTCAAAAGCGAGAAAGGTAATTTTAAAACTGAATTTGACGAAAATCTAGATTAAACTGTACAACATACCTGGATCTTTACTAAGTAGAAGCATCCGGTGAGCTTAAGAGAAAACTCACCTTGTCATCTTCAAGCATATTGAGATCTTTACCTTCTAAGTATGGTTTGAGGCGATGTCCATTCACAACTTGCTTAACTTGATTTTGCATATCTTCAATCTCCACATCACTGATGTGCTATAAATTATATATATCTTTATATAAATATTTCCCACATTTTAATTATTTTTGAGTTAGTTTTTACTAGGATGCTAGTCGTAATTGGTTCATATCTAGATTTATGAGATAACGAGTTAAAAATGATATCTAATGCCATAAACAAAACTTTTAATTCAAATTTGAATTATCTTAGATATTATATTAAAGGATATGAATATTGAAAACTAATTCAATTAAAAATTAATGTTGGTTTTATTAAAAGAATAATTTTGTTATATAATAATATTTTCATGATCTAAGGGGTAATTGATATAATGAAAGTAAACAAATTGTGGGCTCAAGAGAATAAATGAACCAAGAGAATCCATTAGCCCATCATTCCATATACACATAACAGTTTAAAAAGGGTATTTTTACCCTACCGTCAGAAGGAACACGAAAAAAAAAGAAAGCTTTGAGGTGTGACGCAAGCAAATGGGGACACCCCTGTTGATGGTATCTTGGGGCATAATTTGGAACGAAGTCAAGGGGGGGGGGGGGGGGGAACCCCTTTGGTCAGCTGCTACAGGCCGAAGACGAGAAAAAAAGAATCATTGAAGCAGGTCAACTTTATTATTTGATGAACCATATTATCTATTTTATCTTTGTTTCATTAATTATTATGGTTGGTTAAATTGTTATACTGCCTGGGTTTGGATGAATACTTGTTAGACTCGTTTTATTTTCAGTTTTGAATTATTAATAATTGGTTCATGTTTTGGTAAAGTTTTTATTTTATTTGGTTGTGATGCATATGCATATTTGGTATTAATTTATTATCAATTTATTGTTCCATATGCGTCTTTGTGAATGTCTTTCATGTATGGATGCATATTAGGTTGTTTACTGTGTGTTTACAACTAGTTTATGGTTTATAGTTAACGTATTCCATAGGAACGGAAATTGAGAGATTAGAGATACTTTATATTATGTCACTTGAGGGGCCGGGAGGTAATTAAGTGTCGTCTGTTTTGGTCTTTTGCGGGTTTGGGTAGTGATTGCACGGGAGTGAGTTACCCTAGATTCCTTTAGATTCTTACAGATCCGAATTATAACCGAATTCAACAAAAATACCCCTTTACGCCTTAGGGTGTTTTGTGATTAGAGAGACCGGGAGGTGATTTAATCTTTGGGTACCTTAGCATAGTTAGGTGAGGTGAGACTGGGAGGTGATCCGAACCATTAAACCGTTGAGTTTACATGATATTTAGGGTTCTTAGGTATTGTTGGTGAGACCCGGAGGTGATCTAGCTTACTTTAGTTATTCCTTAAATTTCATATTTTTAGAATACGGTACCAATCATAAATCAAATTCTGAGAGTTTACGAGTTGACTAGTGGGATTCCTTACCTAGGTAGTTGTTTCCCCTATATAAGTTCCAGTCCGATTTGTCCATTTCTAGTTTTAGAGTAAGTATTATTTATTTTATATTTAATAAAAAAACATAAATTCAATTTATTTAAGTTATTAGTTAGAGTCTAGTTTAGGTGACGCTAGTGTCCTTTGGGTTCTATATCCGGACTTCATTAGGCTTTACTACAGTTGATAGATACACTTGCCTGTCTAGTGGTTTAGCATTACGATAGTCTAGATTTATAAATTTAAAACTAGAGTGTCTAGGTTAGGTTAGGTTTTTAATAGACCGTTTTGCACACCAAGTTTTTTGCGCCATTGCCGGGGATACTTAGGCGATAGCGAAAATAGCGTTGATTGAACTTAATTTATTAACTGGTCTTTTGTGTCTTGAGTTGTGGTGTGTCTTGTGAGTCCGTGTCATAGATTTAGCGCGTCTAGTCGTGTTTAGGATAATTTAGTTTGGGTTTTATTTTATCGAGTCTAGTTAATATGTTTAATAGATCGAGTCAGTTTAGGAGTATTTTATATAGAAAATGTTGGAAATAGATGATGTTGGAAAGAACCAAACAAGAGGAACGTGAAAGATTCCAAAAGATTAAGGAATTGGAAGTCAGGCTTGATAAGTTGATCGAAAGTGAAAGACTCCGTAAGATAGAGGAAATCGAAGCTAGGTTAGACGAGATAAGTGCTAGAATTCAAAATGAGAGTTTTTCTAAGAAGGAGCAGGAAGCCATCTATGAAACAGATGATGAATTCTGGAATAATGATGATGAGGGCATGATAGAAGAGATGGAGTTGGAGCTACCTGATTACACGGATCTGAGTGAAGATACCGTTGTGGAGCCACTTGACCAGATGGAAGATGAAGAAGAGGAGGAGCATGCACCATCTTGGGATGATGAGTTTGGTGATGAGTTAATGGTTTTACCAGATTTTGAAGAACATGAATAATTTAACCCTGTTGGCGATCTTATCTATTTAGAAACACTAATCATGGGGAAGCCAACAACGGAGATCAACTGTTCACCAAACGAAAAAGAAGAGGAAGTGGTAAAGGAGGATGATCAGGATATGGTGTTAGTTGAGTCGTTACATCTTGTGAAGGTTAACAAGTCTTTGGAGGAACTAGATAGTGGATCTCCACTGAAATCGACAAAGCCACAGAAGAGGGAGCGAAAATGCTTGGATCAGCATGTTGAGGGTTCAAAAATGGTACAATAAGAGTTATAGGAAAACACCAAAATGCAAGAATAACCATTTTCCTTATTATATATCATGTATTAGGTTTGGTCCGGGTAAGTTCAAGTATTGGTGGTCTGACCCGTTTTTATGTTTTATATTCCTTTTTAGTTTCACTATGTGTTGTTTGATTAAAAATGTTGGGCGGGTGGAACTAAACAGGGTTAGACCGGGGTTGGATAAAAGAAAAGCCTTCTGATTGAGATTTCGGGAGCGAGTCCAGATGAAGACTCTTCTGTAAACTTAGCGCTTACCGGGAGGCAACCCGGTAGTATGTTTTTATTTTATTTTATTTTATTTTTGGTGCTTCTTGCTTTCTTGTGCTGGCTGTTTCTTGGTTTGCTTTCAGGTTCCTTCAGAGATGTTATTGGAAATTTGATGATACATGGTTTGATTCAAATGTGGGGAGGCTATCTACCTATTGATTGCCGATTTCGTTCGTAAGTGACAGCTTGGTAGAGAGCATTGGAGTGTGAGGCTTTCGTTCGAATTGGAGGGCACGGAACACAACTCGCAAGACAATATCGTCATATTTACCAGGGGAGTCTGTTCCACTTTACTTATATCTAAATGTGCTTTAATTTTTGTCTTTCCTGTCTCATTAAGGACAATGAGACATTTAAGTGTGGTGATAGGAAACTGACGTTTTTATAAAAAAAATCAAAAATTAAAAAATAATAATAATAAAAAGTTAAAAAAAATATTAAAAAATGGAAAATGATTGAAAAATTTGAGATTGATTTTTAAAACTACTATTATATATGAGATTAAATAAAAGATAACACACTAAGCTTGGGATGTGTCGGTAGGCCCAACTAGCTTTGATAGTCCTTTTTAGCAAATTTTATATATCTAATAATTTGAAAAAAACGGTGAAACCGAATTTCGATGCTTAGGGAGGATTACCATAATCTAAAAACTTTGAGATGGTAAGACTTAGATGCACTCAAACCAGCACACCACCACATGTCCATCTTTTTACGAGCTTAGAAATAGTTATATACTTTAGGGTGATATAAAAAAAAAGAAAAAAAATATGAAAAAAAATATGAAAAAAAAAACGAAAAAAAAGTATGTTATGAAAGTTATGAGTATTCCAAAAATTGGTCCGAAAAGCAAATGACCATGAGAAAGTTATGTAATGCAAAATGCCAAAGAAGCATTCTCAAAAATAGTAAAAGAGGCCAAAGTTGCACATACTAGACGAGACTTAGAGTTTACATGTTACCAAGGGGATAGTGACTCGGAGGATAAACTATTAGGGTATGCTCGTACGGCCTCCACATGACCATTCATCCAACAAATTTCACCGAGTGCATCTACTTAGTACCATCAACGAGTCCTTGGCTTATGGTGATTTGTCAAACCATTCTGCTTTGATTCTAGTTTTTCTAGCTCTCTTTGTCTGAGATGGGGTAGGTGTAGCCGTGGTTTTTGAACTTAAAACGCTTAATGCAATTGGAGACTTGATAGGCCGATGGCTCGATTTAAGTAGACAACAATATCGATAATCGCAGTTTTTGCGTTTATCTGTGCTTAAAAGATAACCTATATGTTTTAAAGATCATGTTGGGCCTAGTTTATGTGGTTTGTAGTTTGTTTATTTGTATTGGGCTTGGGTATGGGTTGCTATGTAAACCGAGAACACCTTAGTGTTCTCGGTGGGCTTTTGTTTGTTTGGGCCAGGGTGTTGGCTTCTCTATATATAGTTGAGATTATGTATAGGGTTAAGGTTGTTCATTCACAGTATTGTCATCGTGTATTTGTAAGTGCTTAAGCACCTGACGTATTCTAAATATACGTGTGTTTTGAAGCAAACTTGTGTTAGTTCCTTGTGCTTATTCGTGTTCTTGAATCACCGTGTGTTGGTATTCCGCACCAATACTCGTTCTATTGATATCATAATTGTAGTGATCCATATTCGGGACTTACAATTGGTATCAGAGCCTTAGACCTTATTTAGGCTCGTTATTGTGATATCAAAGATTCAAGAATAGCATTCTTTGGTGGTGTTTCCGGCGATGTATTGATCGGAGAGGAAAGACAGCTACTGGTTTGGTCAAGATCCTTTTGTTTGGAAATAATTTGAATCCCATATAAACAGGGATTAGATTGTTACCAAATTTACTTGGTTAAATCTATTTCTGGGTGTTCTCGGCAGATCCTCTGGGTTCTCTGTCCAAAACAGTGTTCTCGGCCTCTTAGTTCTCAGCCAAACATTGTTCTCGGTCTTCTTGTTCTCGACCAAACATAGTTCTCGGCTGCTGGTTGTTATCGGCCAAGTCTAGTTCTCGGCCACTTGGAGTTCTCAGTCAAACCTTGGTCAACACTTGTAGTTCTCGGTCAAACTTTGATCAAAACTGGAATTCTCGGTCAAACGTTGGTCAAAACTTGGAGTTATCGGTCAAAATTTGGTCAAAACTTGGAGTTATCGATCAAAGACTGGTCAAAACTTGAAGTTCTCGGTCAACATTCGCTAAATTTGGTGGTTCTCGTTCAACTACTGTGGAATTGTTCTCAGCCCAGTTAATTGTTTGGGCCTGTTTTCTTGGACTTGGACTTTTTATATTTGGACCTTAGTGATAACTTGACTTAAAAACAATTTTGATTGAAATGACACAATTAACGAATGATTCTAACTCTGTCAACTCATCCCTTCATCAAGAACTTGATTCCATCATGGGGACGGCTACTAGTATACCCCGTCTCTTGTCTCATGAAGGGTTTAGTGAATGGAAATTTCGTTTTGAACACTACGCTAAGATGAAAGATTCCAAGATTTGGAAAAGTATTGTGAGGGGACCTTAAAGGATCACTTATCAAAAGGATGGTTCTGACGAAGTTCTTGTTAAACCCGTTGCACAATATGATGATGATGATTTTGCTAAAGTTGAGGAAGATGAAAAGGCTCTATCCACTCTAACCATGGCACATTCACCTGAGATTGCCATTCAGTTCAGAGAACTTGAATCTGCTAAGGAATTGTGGGAGGCATTGGTAGAAGTTTACGAAGGAAATGAAGACATGAAGAGAAGTCGCCAAGATCTGCTGCGACAGAAATTCAATATGTTCAATCATGTCTTGGGAGAAACATTGGAATGTCAACTTCAAAGATTTATATCTCTTGTGACTGAAATGAGATCAATAGGAATCTATATTCAAACGTCAGAAATCAACAACAAGCTGGTGAACTCATTGCCAAAAAGTTGGGACATGAATGTTGCGGTTATTAAAAAGACTAAAGACCTCAACAGGATGAGTATGAGTGAGATGATAGCCACCATTAAAGCATGTGATATGGATGATAAGCAACGCACAATAAACCATGCAAGTTCTTATAGTGCGGCCGGATACAATGTTGCCTCCAACAGTGCTCTTTTGTCTCAAGACAGTTTTTCACTGTTCAAAGCCAACCAACAGCCACCTCAGAGTAACATTTAGATGTTTTTATCCACTAGAGGTCAATCATCGTCATCATCCACCCCACCCCAACCAATTTTGTTCACCAAGTCTGGTCAATCTTCTAATGATACTGGAAAACCTGCTCACACGACCAGTCAGAACTTCAATCAGATTCCCACCATATCGAAAGAGACTCAAGAGAATATCGCTCTAATGGCGGGATTCATGAACTGCTATAATGCATTTTTGGCTGGAGACTTGGTTCAATCAGTGGTTGTTGCTGAATTAGATCAGATTCACCCCGATGATGTTGAAGAGATGGATATCTCATGGCAAATCGCCATGGCAGTATTTCGTGCGAAGAAGTTCACAAAGAGAACATGTATAAATAATTGGAATATGCCGAATAATCAAAAGGTGGGTTTCAACAAGGATACTCTTAGGTGCTACAACTGTCACAAGCCGGGTCACTTTGCTCGAGAATGTACTAATCCAACGAAGGATGGAAATACGGAAAGGGCTTTGGTTCCAGTTGGAAAAGCCAGAGGTGAAGTTGGTGGAAATTCTAGTAATGTGAAAGGGGTATGGTTTCTCAACAGTTCTCTTGGGAAGATCAGATGGCTGCACTCAATATTGGAAACCAGACTGGAAACTTTGCCAATGTTGAAGATACTGGAGAAGAAAACGCTACTGAGGAGAGGATCAAAGAGCTTATATGGCGTTCACTCCACCAAGTTCATCTGAGGTAAGTTTCAAACCATGCTCTTTAAATTGTGTTGAAAAGATAGAAATGTATAAGCTTCATAACGATAATCTAACGAGAGACATGGAAAGAACAAAATCAGAAAATTTTAAACTTAAGAAAAATGAAAAATGGTTTCTAGAAAAATTAGAAGCACAAAAGAAGGATATTTCTAAGCTTAAGTCTGATTTTAGCATAAAAAGTTGCCATCACCTAGATGCCAAACAAGAGATTGCTGAGTTAATTGCTAAACTGGAAGCCTCCAAGTTAGAAATATTGAACCTAACTAGTAAGTTTGAAAATGTTGAACTTGATTTTAAAAAATTCGATGGCTCCAGTAAAATAGTTAACTCAATGATTGAGAACCAATTGTGGTGGAAAGAGAATGAGGGTGAGGGAATAGGATACAGTCAAGTTCCCCCACCTTACAACCAGAATTATGTTCCTACTCCTGTCACAAAAGAACAGGAAGAAAAGATAAAGGATATGAAGTATGGTAAACAAAATAAGGGTGGCGAAGCTAGTTCTGTGAACACTGGTCCGTCTACTTCAAATACGAACGATTCTAATGTATCTACTTCATGTGCAGACAAAGTAATTGTGAAGCAGTGGACTGATGAGGATGATGACCCCTGTTTTGAATTTAATAATGTTTCTGTTTCTGATGTTTCTTTAAAACTTCCTGTTTTGAATTCTGTTATTTCGACTGTTTGTGTGGGCTCTGCTTTAAAGAGCAAGGATTCTTGTGTGTTTGATTATGTTGAAACTTTAGATTCTAATAATGTGGTTTCGAATAAAATTAAAAATATAAAACATCCAACAAATATGTTGCACCTAAGTTTGTCAAGGAGGGATGCTCTAATGACAAACTAGGTGATAAATTAAAAGACAAGAACATGAAGTCTCGCAAATGTAAGCAGACTGGTCCACACAACCAGTCCAGACAAGGAGTTGCCTAAAATGATTCCTTTATAAAACGTCAAACGTGCTTTAATTGTGGCACTCCTGGTCACATTTCCAGAAATTGTCCACATCGTCCATATGTTCCTTATTATGGATTCTATCAAAGGAATATGCCCTACATGCCTTATAACGTGCTTGGGCAAGGATTTAGGCACTATCGGGCTAGTTCCTTTGACGATAATTGGAATCGAAACAAATCTGGCAGGTTTAGTCCTCATCAGACCAAACCTAAAATGTCTAAAAGAAGGGTCAGAAAAGTTGTCTCGAGCTCTAATTCTAACATAAGCATTAAGTCTAGACCGAAACAAGAGAAAAAGGCTGATTCTCCTCCTTCCACATCCAAAACTCCGGAGTTTACGACAACCATTCGTACGTATAACTCCAAGTCACACAGATACAGATGGTTGCCTAAATCTCCGGCGAAAGCGTCTACAAAATCTATTTTTGATGATCAAAATGATACGTCATGGCAATCCGTGACAACTGTAGACGAATCAAGGTCACCCAGTGTAAGTATGGACTGGGTACCAAAAACTAATTAATCCCGCGTTTCGTACAGGGACAACTATGGAGGAATGTCATCAGAACTTGGTATGTTGATAGTGGCTGTTCCAGGAACATGACAGGAGACATTACCCAACTAACGACATTCAAACCTTTAACGGTGGGTATGTGTACTTTTCGGGAGGAGAAAAGGGGAAGATCACTCAAAAGGGTACTATAAGTAATGGTGTTCTAAAATTTAAAAATGTCAATTTTGTTCCCGAATTGAAGAACAATTTGCTGAGTGTGTCACAAATTTGTGACAAAGATTTTTCAACTCATTTTACTAAGAAAGAGTGTTTGATTTTGAATCCTGGTATAATTATACCAGAAGACTGGATTCTTGTTCGATCACAACGAAAAGATAATGCTTATGTGATCGACATGAACAAAAATGTTCCTAACGAAATAACCTGCTTGTTTTCAAAAGTGTCAGAACATAATGCAATGCTTTGGCATCGTCGGCTAGGTCATGCTAATACTAAAAATCTGAATCGTCTTGCTAAAAATAACTTGGTTCGTGGTTTACCAATCAAACATTTTGTGACTATTGAAAAATGCGTAGCTTGTGCTTTGGGAAAACATCATCGAAAGTCTCACAAGCCAAAGTTAATTAATACTATATCCTCCGTTTTTCAATTACTCCACATGGACCTTTTCGGACCAGTTCATGTTCTAAGTCTTTCTCGTAGCTCCTATTGTCTTGTTATTACTGATGATTACTCACGTTTTACATGGGTATTTTTCTTGTCAAATAAGAGTGAAACTGCAGATTTGATCAAGAAGTTCGTGATCCTCATGGAGAAGCAACCGAATCTAAAGCTGAAGGGGATACGTTGTGACAATGGAACGGAATTCAAGAATGCTTGATTGAATCATTTCTATTCATAAAAGAGAGTACTTCGTCAGTATAGCGCCGTTCGAACACCACAACAAAACGGTGTAGCTGAAAGAAGAAACATAACCCTTACCGAGGCAGCAAGGACCATGTTGTGCGACTCTAAACTGCCGTTGTTCTTCTGGGCAGAGGCCATCAATACAGCATGTTATGTTCAGAATCGGGTTATTATCAACAAGTCAAAAATGAAGACTCCATACGAGATTGTTTATGGTCACAAACCCACCGTCGCACATTTCAGAGCGTTTGGCTGTCCATGCACACTGCTGAATCTTGAGTCTACTCCAAAGTTCGGGGTTGAAGCTGATGAGTGTTATTTTGTCAGTTACACGGGTAATACAGCCTACAGGGTCTACAACAAATCAACGAAACAGATTCTTGAGTCCTATGAAGTTTGTTGGTTGGAAGAAAATGAGACAAGCGCTCGTGTTGGTCCCGATTGGTTATTTGGCTACAACGAACTCTTCAAACCTTTCAACATATTTCCAGTCATCAACGCTGAATCTCCAAGTGGTCCCACAGTGGAAGTTACGAAAGAAAGTTCACAGGCAGTGTCTCATATCTCTCCGTTACTGGATGATGATGTAGCTGAGTTAAGTAATGATTCGTCTTCAACTGACACTAAGCCCAAGGAATCTTCAGAAACCAATTCTTTGCCAAATTCGTCTGAAGATACTGCTAACGTTGAGGGGGAGAGTTCCATTCGTCAATATTCGGGTGCACACTATTTCCTGATGCCATCCTGATGCTTTGGGAAAACATCATCGAAAGTCTCACAAGCCAAAGTTAATTAATACTATATCCTCCGTTTTTCAATTACTCCACATGGACCTTTTCGGACCAGTTCATGTTCTAAGTCTTTCTCGTAGCTCCTATTGTCCTGTTATTACTGATGATTACTCACGTTTTACATGGGTATTTTTCTTGTCAAATAAGAGAGAAACTGCAGATTTGATCAAGAAGTTCGTGATCCTCATGGAGAAGCAACCGAATCTAAAGCTGAAGGGGATACGTTGTGACAATGGAACGGAATTCAAGAATGCTTGATTGAATCATTTCTATTCATAAAAGGGAGTACTTCGTTAGTATAGCGCCGTTCGAACACCACAACAAAACGGTGTAGCTGAAAGAAGAAACATAACCCTTACCGAGGCAGCAAGGACCATGTTGTGCGACTCTAAACTGCCGTTGTTCTTCTGGGCAGAGGCCATCAATACAGCATGTTATGTTCAGAATCGGGTTATTATCAACAAGTCAAAAATGAAGACTCCATACGAGATTGCTTATGGTCACAAACCCACCGTCGCACATTTCAGAGCGTTTGGCTGTCCATGCACACTGCTGAATCTTGAGTCTACTCCAAAGTTCGGGGTTGAAGCTGATGAGTGTTATTTTGTCAGTTACATGGGTAATACAGCCTACAGGGTCTACAACAAATCAACGAAACAGATTCTTGAGTCCTATGAAGTTTGTTGGTTGGAAGAAAATGAGACAAACGCTCGTGTTGGTCCCGATTGGTTATTTGGCTACAACGAACTCTTCAAACCTTTCAACATATTTCCAGTCATCAACGCTGAATCTCCAAGTGGTCCCACAGTGGAAGTTACGAAAGAAAGTTCACAGGCAGTGTCTCATATCTCTCCGTTACTGGATGATGATGTAGCTGAGTTAAGTAATGATTCGTCTTCAACTGACACTAAGCCCAAGGAATCTTCAGAAACCAATTCTTTGCCAAATTCGTCTGAAGATACTGCTAATGTTGAGGGGGAGAGTTCCATTCGTCAATATTCGGGTGCACACTATTTCCTGATGCCATCCCAGATGAATACGTGGCCGGTACCTCTTATTCCCACAGTACGGCGACATCTGGCTGGAAGAACCCCCTTACTGATTCTGGTGAGAACGTGTCAAATCTTCAACCTAAAAATGATGTTTCCGATCATTTAATTCCGTCGAGAATCCAGAAGAATCATCCGATTGAAAATATCATAGGTCCCATTGAAGCGGGCGTGTCCACCAGAAGTCAGACTGGATACACAAACAGTTGTATGTTTTCCTGTTTCATTTCTCAAATCGAGCCAAAGAATGTTGAGATGGCTCTTCAGAAACCTAGTTGGGTTGATGCTATGCATGAAGAATTGAATCAGTTTGATAAGTTAAAGGTATGGAGATTGGTTAAACTGCCGGAAGGAAAGAAAGCTCTCGATACAAGATGGGTTTTACGAAACAAGCAAGATGACACCGAGGTTATTGTTCGAAATAAGGCACGACTGGTAGTTCGCGGGTTTCGTCCGGTTGAGGGGTTAGACTACACGGAGGTCTATGCTCCAGTAGCTAGACTTGAGGCGATTAGAATTTTTCTGGCCTATGCATCACATATGGGTTTTACAGTATATCAGATGGATGTCAAGACCACATTTTTGTATGGTGAGGTCCAAGAGGAGATTTATGTTGATCAGCCACCGGGGTTTGTGGATTCCAAGAAACCAGATCATGTCTACAAGCTAGACAAGGCATTGTACGGGCTACATCAGGCTCCTCGGGCGTGGTATGCTACACTGACCGCACATCTTCTTGACCATGGCTACAAGCGTGGAACCATCGATCAAACATTGTTTCGGAAAACTGTCGGAAAAGATTTGATTCTGGTCTAGATCTGTGTTGATGATAACATCTTTGGATCCACCAGTGCTGAGTTGTGCAAAGAATTTGAGGGTGTGATGAAGAAAAGATTTGAAATGAGCTCGTTGGGTGAAATGACAACGTTTCTGGGTTTACAGGTTCGCCAAAGCTCGACAGGAATTTTACTGCATCAAGGAAAGTATGTTGAAGATATACTGGCAAAGTTTGAACTTCAAGATTCCAAGAGTGCTAACACTCCCATGGCAGAAAGACTGCTACTGTCATCTAATCCTCAAGGGAGTCCCGTAGATCAGACGTACTATCGATCGATGATCGGGCCTCTGATGTATCTCACAGCCAGCCGTCCTGACATCATGTTTGCAGTCTATCAATGTGCTCGTTTCCAGACTAACCCTAAACTCTCTCATTTAATTGCTGTTAAACGTATTTTTAGATATTTGAAGGGACATCCAAAGTTAGGTCTTTGGTATCCCAAACAATCAAAATTTGATCTTTATGCTTTTGCTGGTAGCAATTATGGTGGAGATGACATAGAAAGGAAATCCATGTCAGCCGGTTGTCAGTTCCTTGGAGATCGCCTCATCTCATGGCAGTGTAAGAAACAACAAACAGTGTCCACCTCGACCGCCGAAGCAGAGTATGTTGCCGCATCTGCTTGCTGTTCTCAAGTTATCTGGATGCAAAACCAATTGCTGGATTACGGTTTGGAATTTCTTGACACTCCTGTTTTCTGTGATAATGATGCGGCCATTGCAATTGTGAAAAACCCTGTTCAACACTCTAAAACCAAGCACATCGATATTAAAATTCATTTTATTCGTGACTGTTTCGATCGAAAATTGATTCATCTTGAACAAGTCCACACTGAAAACAATGTGGCGGACTTATTTACAAAACCGGTCGGAACAGCAAAATTTAATGTGCTTCCGGGTTTTCTTAATATGCTCCGTTTCGAGGATTGAGTCTTTCTGGGTATAAATTTGTACATATTTGTTTATTTCTACACAAATTTAGGGGGAGAAAAATCAAAAAGACAAAAATAGTGTGTGTGCGTTGAAAAATCAAAATGTCAAAAATAGTGTGTGCATTGTCTTTATTATTTAAAAAAAATTAATTAAAAAAATTTGAGCTTTTCAAAATTCATTCTCGCTTAAAATTACGTCGGTTGCTCAAGTGTGAAGGATATATACTTATATATGGTTGGTCCCGTGTTCTACTTGTAGTTTCACAGGATAGCCATTTATCTAACAACTGAAAGCACCCGGGGCGATTATGATGTGTTTTGTGTTTCGTATTCTTTCACTTAAAATTATGTTGGTAACTCTAAGCTGGAAGGACATGTGTTTTCATGCATGTTTGGTCTGGTTAACAATTTGTGGTTATAATGGATAGCCATTTACCTGAAGGCTTAAAGTGACCGGGGCGACTGAATTCTTAACACGTGTGTTTTACTTAACTCCCCGGGAAGTGATATTACTATTCAGTTAACTTTTTTTTTTAAAAGGTTCAAAATTTTTCAAAATGAGAATTGATCCAACCTTTGGAAAGTGATAGATACATTGTTTCTGTGTGCCTAACGGGTGAAGTTATTAGGCTTAAAAGGCTATAGAACAGTCATTGATGTGTATGGTAGCTTTCCATGATACGTAAAAGTTAAAGTGATATAAACTAAATTTGCTGAACTTAATGTGGAGAGTCATTTTGAAGACATGTGCATATCTCCAGACAAATCTCTCAGAATGATAGGCAAAAAAGCAACTACCTAGTCATACACGAGCCCGTTAGTGTCTTGATCACCAAAAATATTGTATTATGTTAGTATAAAAAAAAATCTTGAAGAGTCTTTCTCTTAGTCTATTCATTCTATCAAAGTTCTTGTTTTTAAAAGCTTAAAGGGTCAAACTAGAGCTACATAGATGGGGGCAATAGAATAAGTCCTTTCATGTCTCGAATGAAAGGCCTGTAAGTCCAACGCTCAACCTTAAAGCTTAAAATGTTTACTATCTATAAAATCTTTTGATCAAGCACTAGGGGGTTGGAGTCAAACTGGGGTGATATAGGGAAAGCCAAATACACTTTGAGAAGAGATAGGAGGCATCACTGGTCCATGAGTGATGTCCATCTAAGATTTATGCCGAATTGAACCTTAATCATATCACTGATGCAATGAAAATCATGCTAAGTATGTTATACCTGCTATCAACCTGTCTCTTATGTCATAATAACATTGAACTTGAATCCTTGTGACAGCCTCTTAAACGATATGATTCCATGTTCGGATCTTTTCATGAAAGGACGACGTTTTTACTAAAACTGAAATTTGATCCCAACTTTATAAAATTCATGGGAGTTATTATGTATGTTAATATGGCTTTATTTTTCTTGTTCTTGGGTACGTTTATTTTGTTTTGTCTTGCCTATTTTATTGATTTATTTATTTTTATATCGAAATTACTCTCCTTGAAACGTTCGTATAACTTGAGCTTGCTTTTGAAATTGGGCGTTAAAATTTTTGGGTCTTCTGTTTGCTGGGACATATTTTACTTGGGCTATTCACTGGTTTGAGCCCACTTACTGTTCTCAGCCCGTCTCTGTTATACATATAAGTGGCATTAAAGTTTATATTTTCTTTCATTATTGTCACAAAATCAAAAAAAAAAAAAACTTTCTCTCTCTCAAGCTTCTTTGCCGAGATCAAAACCTTCATCACTAATCATCAGTTAGAGTGTTCTTCTTTGATTAGCAGGTATTGGACAGGGACAAATGAGATCTATGTACCGACAGAGGCCTATTTGATATTGCCATGAACTGATTTCATTGATGGTTTGATGAATTAAAAATTAGATTTATGAGTAATTAGGGTTTTTAATGGACTTATTAGTGTTTAATTAAAGGTTTTCGGTTGATATTTATAGAGTTGTTGCAGGTTTAATGGAGACTTTAGGGATCTCGGCGGGATGTAGATGATTACACCTAGGTGGAAACCAAGAGGTTCTCTGTCCCCAGCTATGAAATAGTTCTCGGTTGACTTACGTTGACCGAGAACAACCTGTCTTGACAGAAAACCCTCGTTCTCGGCCAAGTCTTGACCGAGAACCCTTGTTCTCGGTTTAATGACCGAGAACCCCAGTTCTCGGTTGACTTCTTTGACTTTCATTGACTTTCGTTGAACGAAAACTCATTCGTTGACTGAGAACTCTCTTTGTTGACCAAGATCTCTCCAGAAGGGCTTCACTCTCACTGTTTGGGCCCAAACCTATTCTGTGTTGTGCACTTGGGCCATTTAATGCACTTTTGGGCTCTCTATAAGTTTTCATTGGGCCTATCTCAATCTTATGACCCAAGTCCCTTATTAATCATGGACCAAATTTTAAATACTATCAAATTAATCTATTGGCTATCTAACTTGATTCGTTTGGTGCAGAAATGGCCGATCAGAATCTATTAAAGTTTGTCGATACACACAACATAGCTGGTCATATGTTTGATCCGCCCATGGCCCACAAGGAATTCAAGTCGATTATCGCTGGACTCAATACTTGTGGGATCTCTCATGCTCTTCGATAGAACCTTGTCATATGAAAGAAGATGGTTACCGACTTTTGGAACAATGCGTCAGTTAATCCATGAGGGCCGGACAGAGTCGTGTCAATTGACTCCAAAGTACAGAAGAAGCCAATCATTATTACTGAGGCCATTGTCAGAGAAGTGCTTATGTTTGGGGATCAACCCGATTAACCGACAGAGTACTCTGCTGCTGAAGTTACTGAGGTGCTTACAAGAATGGGTTACGAAGGCACCTATCTTCCAGCAATCAAGAAGTTATTTCACCCGTATTGGAGATACCTATTACACACGTTCTTTACATGTATCTCGAGGAGGAAGGGTGGTTCAGATGAGATCAGCCACACTCAGATGTCTGCTATCGTTGCTTTGATCATGGATTGGAATTACAATTATTCCAAGTTCGTTTTCAATGAAATGATGAGCAACTTAAAAGAAAAGAAGAAGGAGATGTTCCTCATGTATCCAAGGTTCTTACAAATGATCTTTGATTCTCATTACACAGATCTGGTCAGATCTGTTGAAACTTTGGACATGAAGTCTATGGGACCCAATACTTTTGGGTTGATGAAGCAGTCGAGAAAGGGAGCCAAAGTGGTATATCGGGGCTTAAAGGCTCTAGTAAAATTCGGACGATTTGCTAAGACTGAAGCTTAGCCTGTTATAGCTCAGGTTGCTGACGAGCATGTGGCACCCGCTCAACCACGTGCTGCAACATTTGAAATCTCTGATGACGAAGAAGATGAAGAAGGACACTATCTGACAGTCACTCTTACGAATGATGAAAAGTTGAAAGCTCTTGAAGCTGCTAAAGCTTTACTTCAGTCAACTGCGCTGAAACCTCCTCAGACAGTTACTGAAAACATTGAGGAAGACAATAGTGAAGAACCAACTGCTGATCTCATCCATCGCAAACAAAAAAGGGTTGATCTGAGATCTAGCGAGTTGGATAGCGAAGCTGAAACAACCACCGTCTCAGCAACACCAACACCAGAAACAACCACCAGCCCACAACAACAAACTGCTCAATCAGAATTACATGCTCCTGATATGCAAACTGAACCAGATACATCTGTTGCTGAGCCATCATTTTAAGATTTTTTGACCAGTGATTTTGTAAGTGAATTTGACTTTGATACAGACATTCCTCACACCGACACCACAGATATTCCTTCTGGTTCGTCTGGCCCAGCCATTCAGGTCCAGTCAAGTACTAGTACATCAAGCAAGGTTGCCCAAATCCTGGCCATGCAAGAGAGCTATTTTCAGAACTAAGGTTAATGGGTGGTTCTTGAGAATGCCCCTGTAGACATTCAAGCACTGCAACGTCGAGTCTTTGAACTCGAACAAGATTCGGTAGTTAAAGACGTTCGTATTCAGGAACTTGAGGCAAGCAACTCAGACAAGGATTCCAAAATTAAAGAGTTTCAGTCTGGTATGGGAGGTTTAACAACGATGTATCTTGATCTTCAACAAAAGTTATTTCAAAAATTTGGAGATGAATTTAAATGCAATGATGATGTGGTTCATCAAACTCCCATTGTTGATCAAGACAAAGATTCTCCTATTCGTCCAGCAGACAACATTCATGAGTCGGAGTCATTAAAGCAACACATGAATGCCCCTCCCGTCTCCAAAGAAAAGTCAGAAAAGAAGAAACTGTTGGTGATGAAGAACTCCGATTAGAATATTGAATCATCGGATCACCCAGACAAGTACGTTGTTACGCTTCAAAAGGGGTTCTCTGATAAATACGGTGATCGATTGGGAGTGTTATCATGGGGTTTTGATGCGGATAAGAACATGTGGTGGGTGAAGAGGAAGTCAGGAACCACCGAATATTATAAGAAAATGAAAGACTTTGGTTCCTGGACTAAAGTGGATTTAAGTGACCTGATAAACTCTCCATTCACCAATCCATCTAATGACAAACGAGGTATAGAGTTCTGGAATTTTCTGAAACGTGAATTTGATCGAGGTTTTCCGAACATGACGACTGAAGAATCTTTCTTAAAGAAAGCAAAGGGGGTTAAGGATCCAAGAACGGGAAAGACGATGGTTAATGTTATGTGGCCTCCCACAAAGAAAGCTACTTATATTCCTGTACCAGATGCCATTTCTGATGGTAATTTGGAGAACATGAGGTTCTGGTTCTATGATTCTTTTACTACCACGGTTATTATCAAGCTACAAAAGGGAAAAGGTCAATACCGATTCGTTGATCCTAAGGATTTGTTGAAATTTGGAGAGAAGGATATCAAGACACTCGCATTTTTCAGATTGTAGCTGATCCACTTTTTGAAGCAGCCTCTAAAGAATACACAACTATGGTCGCCTCTATCATTAGATGTAGGTTTTGGGCAGGAGGATTGAAGGATGCTGATATAGATTACATGGAGCATGATTGAAGAAAAAGCTACAAGCCAAGGGGGAGATTGTTGGGCCTAGTTTATGTGGGTTGTAGTTTGTTTATTTGTATTGGGCTTGGGTATGGGTTGCTATCTAAACCGAGAACACCTTAGTGTTCTCGGTGGGCTTTTGTTTGTTTGGGCCATGGTGTTGGCTTCTATATATATAGTTGACATTATGTATAGGGTTAAGGTTGTTCATTCACAGTATTTTCATCGTGTATTTGTAAGTGCTTAAGCACCCGACGTATTTGATGTGCTCTAAATTATATATATCTTTATATAAATATTTCCCACATTTTAATTATTTTTGAGTTAGTTTTACTAAGATGCTAGTCGTAATTGGTTCATATCTAGATTTATGAGATAACGAGTTAAAAATGATATCTAATGCCATAAACAAAACTTTTAATTCAAATTTGAATTATCTTAGATATTATATTAAAGGATATGAATATTGAAAACTAATTCAATTAAAAATTAATGTTGGTTTTATTAAAAGAATAATTTTTGTTATATAATAATATTTTCATGATCTCAGGGGTAATTGATATAATGAAAGTAAACAAATTGTGGGCTCGAAAGAATAAATGAATCAAGAGAATCCATCAGCCCATCATGCCATATACACATAACAGTTTAAAAAGGGTATTTTTACCCTACCGTCAGAAGGAACACGAACAAAAAAGAAAGCTTTGAGGTGTGACGCAAGTAAAGGGGGACACCCCTGTTGGTGGTATCTTGGGGCAGAATTTGGAACGAAGTCAGGGGGGCACCCCTTTGGTCAGCTGCTACAGGCCGAAGAAGAGAAAAAAGAATCATTGAAGTAGGTCAACTTTATTATTTGATGAACCATATTATCTATTTTATCTTTGTTTCATTAAATATTATGGTTGGCTAAAATGTTATACTGCCTGGGTTTGGATGAATACTTGTTAGACTTGTTTTATTTTCAGTTTTGAATTATTAATAATTGGTTCATGTTTTGGTAAAGTTTTTATTTTATTTGGTTGTGATGCATATGCGTATTTGGTATTAATTTATTATCAATTTATTGTTCCATATGCGTCTTTATGAATGTCTTTCATGTATGGATTCATATTAGGTTGTTTACTGTGTGTTTACAACTAGTTTATGGTTTATAGTTAACGTATTCCATAGGAACGGAAATTGAGAGTTTAGAGATACCTTATATTATGTCACTTGAGAGACCGGGAGGTAATTAAGTGTCGTCTGTTTTGGTCTTTTGCGGGTTTGGGTAGTGATTGCACGGGAGTGAGTTACCCTAGATTCCTTTAGATTCTTACAGATCCGAATTATAACCAAATTCAACAAAAATACCCCTTTACGCCTTAGGGTGTTTTGTGATTAGAGACCGGGAGGTGACTTAATCTTTGGGTACCATAGCATAGTTAGGTAAGGTGAGACCTGGAGGTGATCTGAACCATTAAACCGTTGAGTTTACATGATATTTAGGGTTCTTAGGTATTGTTGGTGAGACCGGGAGGTGATCTAGCTTACTTTAGTTATTCCTTAAATTTCATATTTTTAGAATACGGTACCAATCATAAATCAAATTCCGAAAGTTTACGAGTTGACTAGTGGGATTCCTTACCTAGGTAGTTGTTTCCCCTATATAAGTTCCAGTCCGATTTGTCCGTGTCTAATTTGTCCATGTCTAGATTTAGAGTAAGTATTATTTATTTTATATTTAATAAAAAAAACATAAAAATCAATTTATTTAAGTTATTAGTTAGAGTCTAGTTTATGTGTCGCTAGTGTCCTTTGGGTTCGATATCCGGACTTCATTAGGCTTTACTATAGTTGATAGGTACACTTGCCTGTCTAGTGGTCTAGCATTACAATAGTCTTGATTTATAAATTTAAAACTAGAGTGTCTTGGTTAGGTTAGTTTTTTAATAGACCGTTTTGCACACCAATCACCAAACCTCCCTACTCTTGTGATAACGTACGGACCCATCCACTTGTTTTTTAGTTACCGGGGAAACAAATTGAGTCTCGAAATGTACAACCATACTTTTTGCCCAACTTCAAAGGTTCTCTTCCTTATCTTAGCATCATGCACCCTTTTTAATTCTTCCTTATACGCCGAGGCACATTCATACGCTTCATCCCGGATTTCCTCTAATTCACTCAACTTCAACTTCCTCAATTGTCCGGCTTCATGATAATCCATATTAACACTTTTAGGTGCTCATAATGCCCGGTGAGCCAACTCCATTGGCTATGGAAACCCTTTCCATACACCAAATGGTAAGGAGTAGTACCAATCGGTGTCTTTTAAGCGTTTCGATATGCCCATAACGCATCATCCAACTTAACCGACCAATCTTTCCTATCCACCCGAACCATTTTCATTAAAATTTTCTTAATTTGGCGATTGGAAACTTCAACTTGGCCACTCGTTTGTGGATGGCAAGGTGTTGCAATTTGATGATTGACACCATAACGCTTTAAAAACTTACCAAACGTGAAGTTCTTGAAATGCGATCCACCATCACTTATGATCACTCTTGGGATATCGAATCTTGAAAAAATGTTAGGTTGGAAAAACTTACAAACCACAGAGTGATCATTAGTTCTTATTGCAATAGCTTCAACCCATTTCGACAAATAATCAACTGCAACAAGAATATACAAGTACACCCACGAGTTTGGAAACGGGCCCATAAAGTCTATGCCTCAAACATCAAAAATGTCAACCACCAAAATGGGTTGTAAAGGCATTTCATTTCTTTTTGATATACCCCCATTCGTTGGCAATTCAAGCAATGTCGGGCATATTCATTAGCATCTTTGAAAAGTGTTGGCCAATAGAACCCCCATGTTAGTACTTTATACCCCGTTTTTGATCCACTAAAATGCCCCCCAACATGCTGATGAATGAGCATGTGTCAAAATCTCTTGCACTTCATTCTCGGGTATACATCTTTTAAGAACTATCCGCTCAAACCTTGAAAAGGTCCAGTTCATCCCATATGCATTGTTTGACTTGGGAAATGAATTGTTGCCTCCGTTTCTTTGAACAATGTTCTGGAATCACACACGTGGCTAAATAATTAACATAATGGGTATACCACGGTGCGGTTGAGACGGCGAGCAACTGTTCATCCGGAAATTTTTCATTTATATCCATCGGATCATCAACACCTTCAAGTGGAATCTGAGACAAGTGATCCGCCACTACATTCTCACAACCGTTCTTGTCCCGGATTTCAAGATCAAATTCTTGCAACAATAACACCCATTGAATCAAACGTGGTTTCGCGTCTTTCTTCTCCATCAAATATCGGACCGCACTATGATCCGAATACACCACAACTTTACTTCCCAAAATATACGATCAAAATTTGTCCAAGGCATACACCACCGCAAGTAACTCTTTTTCGGTAGTGGTGTAATTCAATTGCGCCTCGGATAAAGTTTTGCTCGCATAATATATCACCACCGGCTTTTTCTGCATCCTTTGACCCAATACTGCTCCCACCGTGCTATCACTAGTATCACACATTATTTCAAATGGGTTTGACCAATCCGGTGATTGCAAAATGGGTGCTTGTACCAACTTCTCTTTCAAGCTGTCAAAAGCTTGCAAACATTCATCAGTAAACTCAAAGGGGACATCCTTCAATAAGAGGTTACATAAAGATTTTGAAATTGCACTAAACCCTTTAATGAATCTCCTATAAAATCCGGCATGTACCAAAAACGATCTCACCCCTTTGACATTTTTCGGGGGTGGTAAAGATGAAATTACTTTTATTTTAACTTGGTCAACTTCCATTCCCCTACTTGAAACCACATGACCCAACACAATGCCCTCCTGCACCATGAAGTGACTTTTTTCCCAACTCAACACTAAGTTTGTCTCAACACATCGTTTTAAAACTTTTTCTAAATCAACGACACACGACTCGAATGTTGAGACAAAAATGGAAAAATCGTCCATAAAAACTTCAAGTGATTCCCCGACCATGTCAGAAAAGATGCTCATCATACATCTTTGAAAAGTAGCCTGGGCATTACACAGTCCAAATGACATTCGCCTAAAGGCAAAAGTACCATATGGACACGTGAAGGTGGTCTTATGTTGGTCATCGGGATGAATTGCAATTTGATTGTAACCCGAATATCCATCCAAAAAACAATAATATTTTTGAACGGAAAGTTTTTCAACTATTTGATCAATGAATGGTAATGGAAAATGGTCTTTCGAGGTTGCATTATTTAATTTTCTATAATCGATGCACACTCGCCACCCGGTTACCGGTCGGGTGGCGATTTGTTAACCATTATCACCTTTTATTACCTGGATGCCGACTTTCTTGGGAACTACCTGTGTCGGGCTCACCCATGCACTGTCTGAAATGAGATAAATGATCCCCGCATCCAACCACTTGATAACCTCCTTTTTCACCACTTCTCGCAAATTCGGGTTCAATCGTCTTTGAGTCTCCCTTGTTGGTTTAGCCTCCTCATCATTAATTATTTTATGCATTACAATCGAAGGACTAATACCCTTTAAATCTGAAAGCGTCCCTCCAATGGCAGCCTTATATGCCCTAACACTTTTACCAGCGCCCTCTCTTGTTCTTCCTCCAAGTTAGAAGCAATGATAACCGGAAGGGTTTCATTCTCCCCTAAGAATGCATACTTCAAGTGACTTGGGAGTTCCTTCAATTCAACCTTTGGTGGACACTCCAAAGAAGGCTTTATGTTCGAATTGATCTCCGTTGGCAAGCTCTCAAATTGATGTGTCCATGGTGGCCTTCCCTCTTGCATAGCAAAGACATCCTGTTTTTGTTCTTCCATCCTCAATGCACACATGTGTACCTGTTCAGAATCATCACAAATACAAGCTTTTACACAATCTTCATCATATTCATGAGGAATACAATGGTCCACCACATCTGCCATAAAACATTCTTCACCACTCAAAGAATTAGCAACGTTAGTAAAAACATTAAGGCACATTTTTCGATTACCAAACGCCATGCTAACGGTACCAAATCAACAATCAATGATTGCGTGAGCAGTGTTCAAAAATGGTCAAGATAACATTTTGTTGTTGACTTGGGTCACCTGATGAATAATCTAACACCAAAAAATAAACATGATAATAAAAGTCCTCAAATTTTACAATTACATCTCGCACGATTCCACGGGGAAGTTTATCAGACAAATCCGCCAATACAATCGTGATCTCAACACGTTTCAAAGGACCAAAGTCATATTGGTCGTATAAACCCCCCGGGAGAATGCTTACTCCGGCCCCAAGATCTAGTAACGCCCTAGACATTTGAAAATTGCCTACTTGAATATTAATTAAGGGCGTTCCCGGATCTTGAATATTAATTAACGGTCTTAAATCACTTAAGGGTTGTCCAATGGACCACCCGTGACAACCCTGTAGGCATACCACCATACGACCATACAACCATACGTTATCTTCTTAATATTTATATTTATGTATTTTCACACATACTCTTAATCTTTTCTGTAACTTTCATATATCATTCATACATCATTCGTAAAATAATCACATATCATACTATCACCTGGCGGTACATGCAATATCCGGAGATCGTTCACGCACCGTCAAGTATTCATTCATACATAAATCATAAAAGGCATACACTTACCACTTAAGGTAAGTGTATTAACTAATCACATCGAGTATGCACACATCCCCGAAAACATAACAAGGAAATGGGGTTAGAAATTCACCTGAACTCAGTTCCTTTCAGAGTTAATGGTAACTCCTTTCTTTATCTAGGCACGGCTAACTGTATAACAATTACACGTATCAATTAACTATCACTACCCTTATCGCATTTCTAGTTTAATAACTTGTATAGTTCACATTCTTCGGCTCTACCCATGAATTATCCAATAATAGGTCTTTCACAACAAGCTCTACCTACACAGTAACGACATTTAATTATAAAGGTTGGCTGGGTAGCTGACCCTATTAGTCTGTTCTTGCAAGAGCGGTCTATGTTAACTAAGATTTCCTTCGCTTAATGGATAACCATTTGCTACCAATGGAGAATTGCTTCTCATTTTGAGTTGAGGTGAGTGGATTTACACCAACAGAAACCATAAATTTCATACACAATAAAAGGGATATAACCCTCAACAAACGGGGGTCCGCGGGCAACGTCCATGACAGCGGGGTTCTAGGGGCGGCAGCCCCTAGCGGGGTCCAAGGGACAGAGCCCCTGGCTGGGGTTAAGCTGCTAGGTCAGCTTAGAAAAAAATTGTTTTCATTAACTGTTCTTAACAAAATTTCCTTAGGATTCTTTAATAATATCTTATTTACTAACCCATTCGATATAACGAATGGCCTCTGATAAAGCCTCATTTGTTACAAGCGTATCTTATAGCGAATGACATGATTCGTTATCGTATCACAACGAATAGGTGAGTAATGAATGACTGATTCGTTAACTTAACATAGCGAATGGGTGAGTAATGAATGACCTGATTCGTTATCTTAACATAGCGAATGGGTGAGTAACGGATGACCAACAATTTTTTCAACATAACGAATGGGCATCAGTCTTATCCAAACTTTGACTCAGAGGTTAAAGTCAGAATTGATAAGAACACCTATCATTCAACTGAACGGGAATTGCAACTAGACCTCAAATCGCTATGGAACAACACGATTTTGGTATCTACAGATTCGTATACCCAGCGCCTACTAACCCCAATCATCCCAAACACTTAAACATCACGTTTACAGGGTGCGATTGATTCATTTTAAAACCGGTTCTTTATACCCTCAATTGACCTATCTACTTTTAACGAAGTTCATCAAGGATAATTACGTTTGATTCGTTTTTACCATTCAATCATAGATCTTGGATTCCTGAATGAGCCGACATGGGTTTCTTGATAAACGTACCTTTAAATGAGTCGCTCAACGAACACGGTCTAGTCTTGATGTTGGTTTGGTTCGTCACAACGTTCTAGCACCAACGGGTTCGGGTTTTCACCTTCGGATCTTGGCTCGGGATATAGGAGAGTGTTAGTATGTGTTTTTGATGGTGTAGGCTATGGTGTAGAGATGGATAAAAATGGTAAGGATTAGGGTTTAAGGGGTATATTTACTACCTTAAGCCCATGGACCTAAGGCCCATTACCAGTAAAGAACATCTTGAGTACCTGAAAAGGACCAAAGACATGTTCTTGGTGTTTAGAGGAGTGGAAGAAGAGCTCATTGTAAGGTGTTACACTGATGCTAGCTTCCAGACTGACCAAGATGATTCTCGCTCACAATCAGGATTCGTATTCACTCTCAATGGAGGAGCTATTTACTGGAAAAGCTCCAAGCAGAGTGTGGTGGCTGATTCCACCACTGAGTCTGAATGCATAGCTGCATCAGATGCTGCTAAGGAAGCTGCTTGGATGAAGAAGTTCATCACTGATCTCGATATGGTTCTGAGTATTCGCAAACCAATCGAGGAGTTCTGTGATAACACAGGTGCTATTTCTCAGGCCAAAGAGCCCAATTATGATTTAAACGAGAGTTGGAACGAGTTGGACTTTAGGCCCGGTTATGATTTAATATTGATAGTTTGAGATTATTTATATATAAATAATCTCATATAATATTAAAATAAGGATAACAAAAACCTACGTTGGTGTTGATTAGCCTCCAAGAAAAGGGAGCCATACAACCCTAAACACCCTCGTCACTTTTCTCTCGGATCAACGGAAACAAGCAAACAAGCACCATCATCGGCTGTTTTAAGGAGCCACCGGTTGCTGCTGTAGCTTTCCGCAAACCACCACCGAATCACCGTTTCTCGCCGCCATCTAGTACGCCGCTGCCGCTGCTGCTGTAACGCACTACCGTCACCGCTCGTTTCTTCGGTTCGTCGACTAGCACTTGTTCGTTGAACCTCGGTGTCTCAACCGGTTATTCATTAATCGAGGTAAACTTATATGTTGTCTTCTTTAGTTGTTTCGTATCATACTCGTATCTTTTGTAACCGGATCCTGAACGGTTCCATTAAATGTTGATTACTCGATTTTTATATTCCACAGTGTTTTCTTGTATATTATTAATTTGATTAATAATTATGAAACCAATTATAACCGGGTTTAATTGTTAAACCGTTGACTGATCACAACTGGAACCCAACAGCTCTGTTACGGCAACCAGGCACAACTTCAGATCCGCCATCGTATTTCCAAGGTTCGGCAACGTCAATCTCCGCCACCGTATTTTCAATATCTACTACCGTCAGGCTCCACCACTATCAAGCTCTGTCATTGTCGGACTACCACCGTGTTTTCAAGTTCCGGACCACCTGTTTTATTTCTTGTTATTTTATGTAGAAGTCGTTTAAAGTTCATGTAAGTTTAAACAATTTTAATGAGAATCTAAGTGTGTTTTGTTTTGTGTTTATGTGTTTACAAATTCAGTTTATTGCTACTCAAACATTTTGTTGCGTTCAAAATGAGGAACTCCACTTCAGGAAAAATTCCCGGCAATGTCTTCGGTGCCTCATTAGTGGCGACACGTTAAAGAATTAACGGTGACAAGCAGGGCATTAGTGGAGGACTATTAGCGGCGACATGTCACCGCCATTTCTTTTAGCGGCGACTTTTGTCGCCACTAAAACTCAAATTTCTGGTAGTGTATAATAAAGAGTGAAAATACATGTATATCCCTAACTTAACGATTAATTTTAACGGGGTTAGTGATTTGGATGTAATTGACAAGAATTGGAAAACGTGGATTACTAATTGCCAAACTACATGGACGAAAATGACGCTTTACTCTAGAAAGTATATAAAAAGAATCAGAGTGAACCCCTAAAGTTAATTGGAGTGAACCCATGTAAATAAAATGAAGACGGGTGCGATGGTTTAATCCATGTTTAAGTTTCAAGATGGCACATATTCTAAAATCTTAAGTTTCTATTTTATATAGCGAATAATTTTATTTAAGTAAAACTAGGTAGCTTGAACGGGGCTAAGTTTGTATTTATGATTCGTGTTGTAGCAGCGCGAGTCGATATCAGTTAACTTCATTAAGGTAACAACACCAACCCAAAAATAAAAGTAGTAATTTAAGTTAACTTAATTTAGGTCTCCATATATTAGATATGTTTATATATAAAAAGGCAATTAAAAAAACCATAATTTAAGTTTTCGGATATCGGATATCCGAAATATCTAAAAATTATCTGAATCACTATCCGAATCCGAAAATTCGGATATCCAAGATTTTGAAACAAGAGAGGAAATATATTGAATTAGCATAATAAGGAAGCCTACCCACTGTTAGCCGAGATGTGATAGCCCGCTAGATTGGAAACTCCGGCTAATGCTTCCCTCCACTCCTTATTCTTCTCGCCATTAAAGTTCTCTTCATGATTCTCAAAAGCAATAGCATAGTCTCCTTTTTTTTGCGCAGATCAGACGGATCCACATGGTAAAACACAGGAAACACCTTCCCGCAATTCATGATTTCAACAAGCTCATCCAAACACCACGAAGAGTTTGCATAATTTTTAGAAAGTACCACCACCGCAAATCTGGATTCTTCGATGGCTTGTTTAAGTTCTTTAGAGATTTGATTCCCTTTACGAATCATCACATCGTCTTTGAACATTTTTAAGGCTTGCATTTATCATCAATGGCTCTTCACCTCACCACTTTAATTTTAGTTATTATAAGCACTTAATTGTTGTCTTAAATATAATTTATTTCTCTAGTCTTTCATCTACTCATGTACTAGTATATATATGCTTTGTAAAGCTTCAAGATGAATACAACAAACAACCATTCCTTCTTTAACTTTCTACATGGTATCAAGCCATTCGATCTATCCCTTTTGAAAACACCTTTTTTTACCCTTGCCATGACAACATCTAGTGATAATAGCCATCCTCCCCCTCCAAATCCTCCATCCGATCCACACCGTTTTCCACTGACTAATATCGCAAACTTCGTTTGTGTGCGATTGAACCACGATAACTTTCTTTCATGGAAGCATGAAATCACTACTATTCTAAGAACCGTTGATCTCCTTGAGCACATCTCACCCGAACCACCGGTACCCACCGACGACCATACCGAGTGGGATTGCAACGGTGGATATGTGTGTGCTTGTATTAATGCCACTCTCGATCCCTCCATTGCACATCTTGCAGTGGGTACCGCTACCGCCACAGACCTGTTTGGGCCATCATTGAAACCACTTTTTTTGACCAAGTGTTTGCTAAGAAGTCTCAATACAAGACTCAGTTTCAACTTCTTAAACAAAATAATCAAAGCATCACAACCTACTGTGATGCAGCCAAAAAATTGGCTGATCAGCTACAATCTGTTGGTGACCCGGTCACCGATCAAGATCTCGTGTCACAAGTTCTTCATGGTCTCAACTCACCTTCCTTTGATTTAATATTGAGCAGTCTGAAACACCACCCTCATTTGCCCAGTTACGATCCAAAATTATTGGTGTATGAGGAACGTCTCCATCAACAACAATCAAATCCCGTACCTCCGGTCGCCATGGCCGCTTCTAATCAGAATAACATTCCACCCACCAATAACCCACCCACCACCAACCAAAACATCAATAACAATCACTCACCCTCCAACCTTCAACTCTGAACCATAAGTCAAATTTGCAAGAAATCCGGTCATGAAGCACCTACTTGTCACTATCGTTACACTCAATCTGGTTCGTCCTCTGGTTCCCGCAACAACAACCATACCTTCAGCCGTTATACCGGAAATCGGCGTGGTGGTTCGACCACCTATAGGGGTCGTGGTCGCCCCTCTAGTTCTTGCCGATCTTCACCACCATTTCCAGCATATCACACGGATCTCCATGACACCATACAATCGTTTTCCCACCCAATTTCGGTGTGGAATTCTGGTTTTGATCCATCCTATGGTCATCGTTCACCAAATTCCAACCCCAACCCTAGCCCCCATGTTGATCGTATGCATATGGATCCACGTGCTTATTCCTTTTTTGACTTCTATACATAACCACATATGGGCTCTCCTGCCCGGGTAACTCCATTCTTCAGCCCACCAACTCTCTCACAGATAATTATCATGCCAATATTGCTATTGGCCCATCCGAACCTTTTTCATACTTTTCTCAAGATCTGCCGCATTTTGAATTCTCTTTGTTTTATCACAACACAACCACTTCCACCCATGATACCAACATCAATTTCTTGTCTCCATCCGAACATGATCAATGGTTGTCATTATCCATTGTTCCTACCTCCTTTGGGGTTACTACTACCATGCCAACGTTTTTCGACATATGTGATGAAGTGGACAGTTGGATTGCCGACTCGGGGGCTACCGCCCACATGGCAACTAATGTTAACATGGTTGATCATGTTACTCCGTATCTGGTTCCGAAGAAGTCATAGTGGGTAATGGTGTGGCATTAAAAATAAATTATATTGGACATACCACTCTTACCCTTTCCAATCATAAACTTTTCTTAAAAAATGTTTTAATCGTTCCTAATTTTTTTAAAAATTTATTATCTATCACACAACTAGTTCGTGATAACCCGATTTCCTTTAATTTCTCATAATTTGGTTTATCTATACAGACTTTGCAGGGGACACTCATCCACCGCCTCCAACTTAAACCGTTCCGGCTCTACTCTTTCGTTGCTCGGACTTCCAAGATTCACATGCTTTGGCACAATAGATTAGGGCATCCTTCCAATAATGTTTTTAGTCGTATTCTTTTCCTTTTGTTACTTGTTCTTCAAATAATAATAAGACTTGTGTGCCTTGCAATATGTCCAAATCAACCAGATTACCTTTTACACCATCACTAAAAAGAAGTACTCAACCATTAAATATTATTCGTTGTGATATTTGGGGACCCACCACAATTACATCACGATCTAGTTATCATTACTTCATTATCTTTATCGACGACTATAGTCGATTCACATGGATGTATCCACTAACCTACCGCTCCCAAGCCATTGACACCTTTCGACACTTCAAAAATCTTGTTGAAATCTGTTTTCAACAACTATTAAACATCTTCAGTGTGATGGTGCTCCTGAACTTACGCGTGGTTCCATGTCAAATTTTCTATCCAGTTGTGGAATTCAATGCCGCATTTCATGTCCTTACACACCCCAACAAAATGGAGTTGCCGAACGAAAGAACCGACATCTATCAGAAACTGCTCGGGCTCTCCTTATTCAAGCCAATCTGCCCAAGCCTTACTCGTATGATGCCTTTGCCACATCAACATTTCTAATCAATCGCCTACCGTCTCCAACTCTTGGGTATCTTTCTCCCTATGAACTCTTGTTCCAAACCAAACCCAATTACACGAATTTATGCAGCTTTGGTTGTCTTTGTTATCCTTTCCTTGGTGACATTAGTGAGGACAAAATCTCACCCAAGTCCATTCTTTGCATTTTTCTAGGTTATGCTTCTGACCATCTTGGTTATTTATGCCATGATCCCACATCTGGTCTCACATATACTTCCCAACATGTTGTTTTTCATGAAACAACCTTCACTATACCCACCCTGCATGCAACCCCCTCTGATTCCACCACCACTATACCTCACCTCTCAACACTTCTGGACTTTTATCCTTCCACATCCACCTCGTCACAACCATTGTCTTCCACATCTTCTACACCGTCAACTATCACACCACCCTCCTCCCCACCACAGTCACCACCACCACCATCCCCACCACCACCACCACCTTCAACAAATAAACATCCTATGGTCACGCGTACACAGGATAACACCCGTCGGACCAAGACCTTCCCTGATCATGTGCTTTATCATGCCTTTTCATCTACAATCAGTGAACCATCCACCTTTATTCAAGCAAATAAACACCAAGCTTGGCGCGATGCCATGCATTCAGAAATTCAAGCTTTAAATTACAATCACACATGGGATTTAGTTCCCGCTCCCCCTGGAAATAATGTTGTTGGTTGTAAATGGGTTTAGCGTCTTAAATATAACTCTGCTGGTTCTATTAATCGCTACAAGACACGCTTAGTCGCTAAAGGTTTTCATCAAACCGAAGGAGTCAATTATAATGAAACATTCAGTCCTGTGGTAAAACCCACTACCATTAGAATAATTTGTCTATTGCATTCTCTGGTGGATGAGATATTCGGCAAGTCGATGTTAACAATACCTTCCTTAATGGGGATTTGTATGAGACTGTCTACATGTCTCAACCCCCTGGTTTCACTGATCCCATTCGTCCTCATCATGTGTGTTTTCTCAAAAAGGCCATTTATGGTCTCAAACAGGCACCGCGAGCATGGTTTTCCAAACTAACATCAACTCTTCAGGAATTTGGCTTCAAACAATGCTTGTCTGACTCCTCCTTATTTGTTTACAATCTCAACTCTATTGTCTTCTATGTTTTGGTGTATGTTGATGATATAATCATAACTGGACATCAAAATGTTTTTATTAATACTCTAATAAGTCGACTACGCTCCCGCTTTGCTCTAAAAGTTCTAGGGAAGTTAAACAATTTCCTAGGAATATAAGCCACCTTTACCGAAAATACTCTTCATCTATCCCAAAACTGGTATCTTCAGAACCTTCTCAAACGGACTGGTCTAAGTCAGTGCAAACCAATACCCACACCAGTAAGTACTGGTCGTCAACTCTCTCGTAACACATGTATTCCTTTGGCTGATCTGTGGCAATGCCGTAGTACTGTAGGAGCTCTCCAGTATCTTGTTATGACTCACCCTGAAATTGCTTACTCTGTCAGCAAAGTCTCTCAATTTCTCCAACAACCTACTGATCGTAATTGGACTGCTGTCAAACGTATTCTTCGATATCTGAAAGGAACTATCACTCACAGTCTTACCATTACACGATCCTCAAACTTCTCAGTTAATGCCTATACCGATGCAGATTGGGCTGGTTGCCCTGATGACCGACGATCCAGACCGGCTATTGTGTTTTTCTCGGTAACAATATCATAAGTTGGAGTTCCAAAAGCAAAACACAGTGGCTCGATCCAGCACAAAAGCCGAGTACCGTGTTGCACATACTACAGCAGAGGTTTGTTGGATACAATCATTACTATCAGAGTTATGTATCTCATCTGGGTCTTCTCCTGTCATATGGTGTGATAATCTTGGTGCTACATACCGAGCTGCTAATCCCGTACTTCATCAAAGAACGAAACATATTGAGGTCGATTCACATTTTATTCGTGACATGTTCCTTGCACAAACCCTTCAAGTGCGCTATGTTTACACTTCAAGACAACTGGCTGATGTTCTCACAAAGGGGCAGCCTGTCCCCCAATTTGAAGTCTTTCGTTCCAACCTTCATGTTTCCCCGACCGTTCAGCTTGTGGGGGCGTGTTAAGGCTTGCATTTATCATCAATGGCTCTTCACCTCACCACTTTAATTTTAGTTATTATAAGCACTTAATTGTAGTCTTAAATATAATTTATTCTCTAGTCTTTCATCTACTCATGTACTAGTATATATATGCTTTGTAAAGCTTCAAGATGAATAATACAAACAATCATTCCTTCTTTAACTTTCTACAAACGTGTGTATTCCTTTCAGAACTAGATTTCCGTAAAGATGATCTACAAAATTATTGCGGGTGTCTTCTTCTCTGAAGCTTATGAACACATCGTATGTCCACCCTCCTAATGGTTTTAAAGATGATGAAGATGCCATTCTATGTATATCTCAAAAGACTCAAGATGTAAAATTCAAGAAATCGGAAAGGCCTGAAAGACACAACGATATCTCCACCATGGTTAGAGGAAGTTGATGCCATATATAATATTCATGGAGAGTTGGTAGAAAATGCCGGTTCAACGAGTGCTCACATTTAAACTAAAGCCACTTGATATTTGATATAAGATTAAAAAAAAAGGTTTGGGATAAAAATGTTAATTTTTTCAGGCCAAAAAGGAGTTTCCTAAAAATAATGTTTTTTCGACGACCAGTAACATTTGAATTCTGCAAATCATGAATTATTGTAAGAAAATATGTTAAATGATGAAGGGTCAAGTTAATCTACAAAGGGGAACAAAAATGAGAAGGATGAGAAGTCATAATTAGTTGACATGTGTCATGTAGGGATCAAAGGAAAAATGGTATAAAAGTAATATTACACATTTTCTCTCTCCACATGCAAGTCACATGTTAATTCTCCTATTATTTTTAAACGTCTATAACTTTTTCATATGATATTTAAAAAAAAATAATATTCACCATAATAACAAGAGTTTTTTTACCTTTAATATGAGTATAATTTTGTTATATAAGAATAAAAAATAATTTACGTCATTGTGTCTTTTTGCTTACCATTGTGTCTTTTTTCGTCATTGTGTCTTTCTGTTTTTTAATGTGTTTTTTTGCCATTGTGTCTTCCATCTGATCATTATGTTTTTTTAAAATACTAATAACACCGTTGTGCAATAGTATATATATAATGAAAAATACTAATAAATTATCTAATACATAAAACACAATGATGAATACATATTACACAATAACCTGAAACGTAAAACACAATAATGAATACATATAACAACACAATGGTCTGAAACGTAAGACACAATGGTAAATGCATATAACACAATGGCCTGAAACGTAAGACACGATGGTAAATGCATATAACAGAATGGCCTGAAACGTAAGACACAATGGTAAATGCATATAACACGATGTCCTGAAACGTACGACTGAGTCTTCTTGACTGCAATTTAGTGGATAGACTGAGTCTTCTAACCGTTATACCTGCTAAATATAAGACCATACATGAGAACAACCGTTAGTAAATAATAAGTACTGTGGATCATTGATCCTGTCGGGATCTAGAACACACGCTAAGGATAACTGATCCAAAACATATGCCAGGATAACATATCCACAGTGTCAAATTTCTGTGCACTAACAATTGCTTCCAAAATGGCGGTTGTGATAAAATCACAGCTGTCATTTTGCCTTTGAATTCAAACTTTCTGTGAAAACATATGAGATTTGACAAGCTGGATATAATTGTCATATATCAATGGAGTTTCCTTGGGAACTTCCCTTCCGGTTGTATATCCTTCTCCCTGCAAATCATGAACAACTAGTAACACCTGATTAACCCGGGTGGATGATCCATTTTTATGAATAGTGAAATCCGGGTTAAGATTTTTAATAATTCAAGTAAGTTTAATAAATAGTATCTTTTAACTATCTGTTGATTGTCTGTTATTTTGAAAGTTTGTCTGATATAGCTTTAGACTTGTTGAAAGTGTTGAGAAATATTCTTTAGTAAAAAGTTTTTAAGATAAAATATCCTTGCAAAAATAAACCAGGATCTTAAATCCTTATAAAAATATATTGAGAATAATGAATCCTTATATCTATGAAGATATAAACTGAAATCAAATAAGTGCAAATCGATAAACATAAATCATACCGTAAGGTCTGGTTAGACCAAAGTTACCATAAGTATTGATCCTTTTGCAATCCTTATAAAACTGAATTAAAGGATTTTGAATCCATAAGTATTGATCCTTCGGTGATCCTCATAATCTAATTTATGATATCTGATGCAAATAACTTATGATATTATCTGGGATTAAACCCAATAAACCGGGGACAAGCCCATAAAATAAACTGGGGAGAAGCCCGTGCAACTGGGGAGAAGCCCGTGTAATCTGGGGACAAGCCCGTGTAACTGGGGACAAGCCCAACAAACTGGGGACAAGCCCAAACTGGGGACTGGCCCAAAGATACGGATGTTAACTGGGTTCTCGCCCGAACCGAGATTTAGCCCAAACGTGAGATAACGTGAAAACGTTATAAACCGGAGGTATGTTACGTCTACCATAATTCGTAGGATCCTCCATATAGCCGGAGACAACGAAATTGTCAGCCACTAAGTGTGTACTGGTCCCGCTGCCCCGAACTATGTGTTGGATAGCGTGCGCAACTGGCGATCATGAGAAATGTGAAAACCTTTAAACCATAGGGGATATGACCATCGGGGGTCATATCCAAACGTGGGTAGGCCAAGGGAAATAGTAAGTACCTTAAATGCAAAAGAGAGGTGGCCAACCTCTTGAACATCAATGAATCATTACAATCCTGCATGGTTACTCAAAACTTGGAAAAGATAAAGTGTTAAGAATATATTATCCTTAAATTAATAATAATTCAAAAGAAATAACAGATCAGAAAGATGTTACCGATTTAAGAGTCCTAGATCCTTTTTCCGGATAATATATCCTCTCAGGATAGTGGATCTTGATCAGAAAAAATATTTCTTGAGGTGAATGGCATTCCATGCTCTTGGTAACCTTTTGCCTTCCATTGTGAGCAAATGATATGCCCCCTTTCCTGCTTACGACTCAATTTGATAAGGTCCTTCCCATTTGGGCACTAGCTTCCCATCAGCCGGATTTGTTGTGATTTAGAAGGCTTTCCTCAATACTAGATCTCCTTCTTGAAATCTTCTGATTCTGATATTTTTGTTATATGTCCCAGCTACCCTTTGTTGATAAGCTGCCATTCTTATTTTTGCTAGATCTCTGAGTTCTTCTACAGTATCCAAGTCTTCAAGAAGGATTTCTTCATTGGCTTCAGGATCACGGATGCTAGTTCTCGCAGTAGGAACCACCATTTCTGTGGGAATTACTGCTTCTGATCCAAACACCAAAGAGAAGGGTGTCTGGCCTGTCGCATTTTTTTGGTGTAGTTCTGTCTGCCCAGAGAACATAAGGAAGTTCTTCAGCCCATTTTCCCTTCTTGGATCCTAGCTTTTTCTTTAGATTGTTGATGATGATCTTGTTGCTAGACTCTGCTTGACCATTGGCTTGAGGATGAATTGGAGTCGAAGTAATCATTTTAATGCCCCAACTGTCACAAAAGTTAGTGGTTCTCTTCCCGATAAACTAGGAACCATTGTCACAAACAATTTCAGTGGGAATACCAAATTTAGTTATAATATTTCGTTTAATAAAAGATATTACTTCCCTTTCTTAGACTTGTACAAATGCTTCTGCCTCAATCCATTTGGAGAAGTAGTCAGTCATAGCAAGCATAAAGACTTTTCCACCTGATGTTTTTGGCAGTTTGCCTACAATATCCATACCCCATTTGAATACTCCACTGCATCCTTCTTCATTGTTGGCCAGAAGTATCCAGTTCTGAGTATCCTGGAAAATAATGCTCTTCCACTTGTGTGATTGCCGCAATCTCCTTCGTGAAAATCCTTAAGTACTTCTTGGATCTCAGGATCCTCGATGCATCTCAGATATGGACCTACAAAATATTTTCTATATACCATATTATCTAATAAAATATATTGGGATACCTTGAGCTTGAAGGACTTGGGATTTTCTGTGGCTGGAATTTCTCCAGTCTGAATATAGTTCTTGATAGGATGGATCCATGATCCTTTGTTATTTGAGGATAAAGGATCCCAGAGCACGATTTCTTTATCTTTTGTTATCTCCCCAAATTCTTATTCTCCTATTGCTGGCGCGAGAATGTGGATTATTGGGATTTTCAAATCCTCAGGAATCTTCAGAGATGAGTCTAAGTTTGCTAAGACATCTGCCCCAGCATTTTCTTTCCTCGGTACCTATGTAATACTAAATATTTTGAAGGATTTCGATAATTCCTTCACAACATCTAAATATTTCATTAGTTTCTCACCTTTAACAGCATACGAGCCGTTAAAGTGGTTAGTTATCAATAAAGAATCTACATAAACTTGAAGATACCTGTTCCTCATGCTTTTGGCTAATTGCAAACCTGCGATTAAAGCCTCGTACTTTGCTTCATTGTTTGTTGCCTGGAACTCACAAGCTATGGAATGGGGTAATATGTCCCCCTGTGGCGATTTCAGTAGGATCCCTAATCCTGTTCCTCCCACGTTGGATGCTCCATCTGTGAAGAGTATCCAAGGATCCTTGGTCTTTTCCAGTTGTTGACTTCCAAGTCAGCTTCTTTTTGTAGATCACTAGTGAAATCAGCCACAAAGTCCGCTAGTGCTTGAGACTTGATTGTTGTTCTTGGCTCATAGTGGATATCATATGCACTTAACTTTACAGCCCACTTAGCCATTCTACCTGATAACTCTGGTTTTCTAAGAACATTCTTTACAGGATAGTTAGTTCTCAAAATAATAGGGTGAGTTTCAAAATAATGTCTCAGTTTAGTAGAAGCCATAATAAGTGCAAGAATTAGCTTTTCTAAATGAGAATACCTGGACTCCGCATCTAAAAGACTTTTACTTACATAGTATACAGGATGTTGTTCACCTTCATGATCTTTTACCAAGACTGCACTCACTGCACTTCCTGACACAGCAAGATATAGATACAAGGATTCTCCATCCACAGGCTTCATCAGAGCTGGAGCCGAGGATAAGTAATCCTTCAGGGCTGTAAGCGCAGCTTCATGTTTTTTAGTCCACTCAAACTTCTTGTTCTTTCTAAGGATATCATAGAAGTCTTTGCACTTCTCGGAGGATCTTGAGATGAACCTATTCAAGGCTGCTATTCTTCCGGTGAGTCTCTGGACGTCTTTGGCATTCGCAGGAGACTTGAGATTGACAATGGCTTCGATCTGCTCCGGGCTTGCTTCAATTCCTTTTTTTTTGACCATATATCCCATAAACTTTTTGGCCTTAACACCGAAGTGGCATTTGGACGGATTTAGTTTCATGTTATAATGGTCAAGGATATTGAATGCTTCCTCAAGGTCTCTAAGGTGATCCTCTGCCTTCTTCGACTTCACCACCATATCATCTATGTATACCTCCATAGTCTTGCCCAATTGGTCCTTGAACATCATGTTGACTAGTCTTTGGTACGTCGCTCCTGCATTTCCTAGTCCGAACGGCATAGCAGTATAACAATATATGTCGGTTGGAGTCATGAACGCTGTATCCTCTTGATCAGATGGTTCCATCTGAATTTGTTGGAATCCAGAGGAAGCATCCATAAAGGTGAGCATTTCATGTCCGTCCGTTGCATCCACCATAGCATATATATGTGGTAATGGTAAAGGATCCTTGGGGCATGCCTTGTTTAAATCCATGAAATCGACACACACCCTCCACTTTCCATTCTTTTTTGACACAACGACCACATTAGCCAACCATCGAGGATATTGAACCTCTCTGATCATACCGGCCTTAAGAAGTTTTTCAACTTCTTCTTGTATGATCTTGTTCTTTTCAGGAGCGAATTTCCTTTGCTTCTAATGGACGGGTTTTACAGATAAATCAAGGCCGAGCTTATGAGTGATTACCTCTTTTGAAATACCTGTCATGTCGGAGTGCTTGAAGGAAAAAGTAGATCTTCTTCGCCCTAAGAAGGATATTACCTCTTTTGAATCCTAGGAACACTTTTATCTCTGGATCTTCGGGGTCCAATGATACTTCTTTGAGGTCTTTCTCCTGAGCTTCCAGCACGTTCCTAGGATGTTGCTGTAGTTGCTATGCTATAGTTTGCTTGGCTGCTGGTTTCATTGATGACGAATAATAGTTCCTAGCCTCCGCTTGGTCACCCACTATCTTCACAACTCCCCAAGGAGTAGGTAGCTTGATGCATTGGTGATAAGTTGAAGCCAAGGCCTACCTAAAATAACATTGCAACAGGAAAGGTTATCTATAACACAAAAATTTTGGTATGAATTTAACCCTTTGATATAAATTGGGAGGTTGATGTCCCCCAATGTCTTGGTTTCGCCACTGAAACCGACTAGCACCGATGTTATAGGGATGATTTTTGAATCCGGGATGTTCATCTTTTTGAGGACGTCATGCTGGATAATGTTGACTGAGCTACCCGTCCACCAGGATCCTGCGTACATAATGGTTAGAGATAAATAAAGTAATAATCAAACCGTCATGATGAGGATCCTGAATGTTCAACTTATCTTCCTCATCGAAGAAGATTCTCTTGTCTGTTGTTAATGTGGTTGACACTATTGGATGATCTCCGTTATCCATCTTGATCTCCTTGGCGAATCTTTTTGCTGCGGAGAAAGAAGTTCCACATATGTCTGAACCTCCCGATATGAAATTAACTGCTGGCACATCTGGCTTGTTTTGTTGAGGATCCTGGATCCATGAATTGAAAAAGACTCTCTGATCAGTCACCCGAGTAGCGGGGATGAGTGGTCTTCTCTCATTGTCCAGCTCGAATTCCTCTATGGGGTTTTCTTTTATGGCGCAAGAGTCTCTAAATAATTCGTAGTCTCTGGAGACAAAGTTGATCACATGGGCATCTGGCGGCGGTGGTGTTGCTTTCTGTGGAAGATCTTCGGGATCCTGGGTCTTGGATTTCTTTCTTCCCAAGAGTTCTTTAAAGTGACCCTTGCTCAGGAGGTACCCAGTTTCTTTCCTTAAGCCGATACACTCGTCTGTCGCGTGGCCAAAATCTTCATGGAAGGCGCACCACTTAGACTTGTCCTTGAAGCCGACAACCCTCTCATTCTTTCTGGGCCACCTTGCTTTTTCTCCCAGATCCTTCATGGCACAAATCAAGCCATGAGTATCTACAGAGAAACAATAGTCGGAGATGCAAGGATAGTCTTCATCGTCATCTCCTTCTTCAATTGCCCATACGTTCTGATTGTTGAACTTGGAGTATGGCTTCGAATTGTTGTTCCTATTCCAGTATCCTTTATTCTTCTCAGGAGTTTCTTGTTTCGTTTGTCCCCCGAGGCGATCTTGGATCTTTTTATCTTCTTCCAAGCGTATGTACCTCAATGCCCTGCTTCTGACTTCATCTAATATCCTGCACGGAGTCATCACTAAATCATCATAAAAAGGGGAGCTCTTTTGAATTCCCATCTTGAATGCTTCAACAGCAGTAGTCATATCAAGGTTTGGGATTTTTAGAGCTTCCTTGCCGAACCTGGTAACGAAATCCCTAAGGGATTCATCACTAGGCTGGATAACACGATATAAATCACTGGTTAACCTCTCAAATTTCCGACTATTGGAAAATTGAGTGTTAAACAAATTAACTAAATGAGAGAAATATGTAACCGAGAAAGGGGGAGGCTTAGCAGCCATTTTAGTGCAGCTCCCGTCAGTGTGGCTCCAAATCCTTTACAAAGGCAAGCCTCTTTGAGTCTTTTAGGAATAGGATTAATCTCCATCCTTTCCCTAAATTGGGCAACATGTTCCTCAGGATCGGTGCTCCCATCATATGTCTTCATGTAGGGATTTTGGAACCGCTTCGGAATTTCAGCATCACATATGGGCGGAGCGAATCTGGATAACTTGTGACTTCCCTCCGGTATCTCAGGAATTGGACGTATCACCCCCAGGACACTGGATATCATATCCTTTAGCTTCTGTAACTCCCTGGCCATGGCCTGGTTGATGCCTGAATCCTGCATGGGAACATGGTTAGTATCTAAAGATATAGGATCGTACCAGTTACCTCTCGGCTGGGTGGAGTTTGTATTCCAGACGAGTATCTGGGAAAAGATGAGTCAGCAATCGGAGTGGGTCCTCCAGAAGCAATGGTCTGCATGGGGATTATATCTCCATCATGGACTTCGGAAGATCGTAGGTGCTGGACTCCTGAGGATCTTTGATTCTGAAAGAAGGACCCATGAGGTTGAGAATTATAGGACCCTTGAACATATAACCCAGAGGACCCTGGTGGAATGACCGACGATCCCTACTGAAATGGAGAGGATCCTTGAGCGTATTGACCCACGGACCCTTGTTGAAGGATATGTGATCCTGACTGAAAGAGTGAGGATCCTTGAGCCTGCTGACCCATGGACCCCTGTTGAAGGATGAATGATTCTGGCTGAAAGGTTGAGGATCCTTGAGCCTGCTGACCCATAGACCCTTGATGCAGGATAAAGGATCCTGGCTGAAACACTGAGGATCCTTGAACCTGTTTACCCATGGACCCCGGTTGCAGGATAGAGGATCCTGGCTGCAATAGTGAAGATCCCTACGAAGGCTGAGCCATGGATCCTGGACTGGTGAAATCCAGTATCCTGGGTACCAAGGGAGTGAGATCTTCTGCTGGCCTTTTATTCTTCCTGAGATCTTTTATCTCACGAAGGATCCTTTGGTTGGTCTTGTTCTGCTGTTCCATATATGCTTTAACCTGCGAAAACATATATGAAACATCACTGTCAGTATTAACCACCGGGGAAGCAGCAACGGTTTTCGAGCTCTGGAAGACTGGTAGTTGCATCCTGCTTCCAGCAGCAGCAGTTCGTTGTGCTCCCGTGATTGGCGGAGGCATCGGTGGCAAGGTCCTTGATGAGAGAGAAACCGACGATGGCATGGTTGATGATGCAGAGGTTGATTGAGAGGCCATTGCGAGTGTTTAGGGTAAGGAAAAATGAAGGTTGATGAGAATAATATGGATTATAGCACCAATTTCCCCACGGTGGGCGCCAAATTGTTTTGGACAAAAATCAGCTAAGGATCAAGTATCCAAATCTGTTATGTGAGGTAAGGTGCTAACTTGATAGTAACAAGTGTATAAGCGTGATATCGGTGAACACAATGGTTTGATCACGAGGGAAAAAGCCCTGAATCATGATAGTCTTACTTCGGTCAAAACTTATCGAGGTAATCGTTGGTAAAATAACTCCGGTCAAGGATTAATAGGATAATCTTTGGTCGAAGCACTTTAGTCAAGGATCAACAAGGTAACCTTTGGTCGATGAGTATACGGTTATCGTGGTCTCCGGCACAAAAAACCCCCGGATGGTGAAAACTATCACCGTCGAGTTTATTAATGAACAATAAGTGATTACAAGTGTTTATGGAGTATATGATCGAGATTACAAAGAAAGCTAGTGTAGAGAGAGTGTTTAGTTCTGCTCTAGTGTGTGTAAGTACATGTGTTTTCTAACTGATCACAATCTCCATTATATACAAAAAATAATAACTCAAGGGAGTTATGATTAATAAAGACTATTAACTAATAATCCCTAAAAATCCGCCATGTCTTCAATATAATCGTAACAGCCACTTTGACCACGTGCTCCATCACTCAGGCTGCGAAATAGGTGGTAGACCAGGTCTTCTAGCCGTTAAAATTGATAAATATCAGCCTTCATATAAGATACAACCATTAATAGCAGCAAATACCAAGGATCCATGATCCTGACATAGCTCTGGAACTCTTCAGAAGGATAATTAATCCAGACACGTCAATATCTTCTTGACTGCAATTTAGTGGATAGACTGAGTCTTCTAACCGTTATACCTACTAAATATAAGACCACATATGAGAACAACCGTTAGTAAATAATAAGTATTGTGGATCCTAGATCCTGTCGGGATCTAGAACACACGCTAAGGATAACTAATCCAAAACATATGCCAGGATAACATATCCACAGTGTCAAATTTCTGTGCACTAACAAGTATAAAGACAAATGTTGAGCACAAAGACACAATGACGCACGAAAGACACAATGAGGTAATCTTTGTGTTAATTTTTATCTTTCATATGAGTACCAATTGAAAAACACAATGACCGAAATATATAACACAATGCATAGAAAAACTCAATTAAAAACACAATGAACAACCAAATAACACAATATTAAAAAACCCATCAACTTTTTTTTTATTTTTATATAACAATATGATATTCATATTAAAGATAAAAAAACGCTTGTTATTATGGTAAAAAAATTTCTAAAAAAAATGTCGTATGAAAAAGTTATAGACGTTTTAAAATGATGGATCAATTGACATGTGCCGTGCATGTGAAGAGAGAATTTCTTCATAAGTGGGTTATTACCTTCATGCCCTTCTCATCTATTTTTATTCAATTTTTATTCTTGAATTAATCTCCACCATCCAAATCTAAGATCAATGGATTAGATTCCTTCTCACCCTTCTCATTTTTGTTGTCCTTTGTATTTTAACTTTACCCAAATGATGAAAGCTAATTAGCAGACATTCATTAGTTGGGATTTGTTAATTGCCAGAGTATTTTCAATCCATCCTCCAAATTATGTGGGAGGGTTCATCATTTTATAGAGATGGTTAAAAGTGGTTGTGAGAAGAGGAGATTGAAAATGTTATTGTTCATGGTTAAATTTGGAGAAACACATTGTTCACTTCTATATAATTTTAATGTTTTTTGAAAGTGGTTGTGAGTGAAGTAGAGATAAAATGTACTGATAATAATATAAAAAAATATTATTTAATTGAAAATAAGAGAGAAAATATGTCATTCAAAAGGGGTGGCGGCGCAGCTTGTTGTCCGCTTACCTGCTGCCTCTTTATTATAATTGGATCCTTTTATTTGAATTAAAAGCTAACATTTACATTGAATTATAGAGATAGCGATGGATAATAGATTAGGAATACTCTCAATAGTCAATAATAAAGATTATTTAAATGCAAGTTTACTTTGATCAAGTAGTTTATAACATTTACCAATCGGTACCGGTATCGATTTTGCTCATCCATAGCCTGATGAATATTGAAACTGTGATGGGTAGCTTGTGTGCTGTTAAACCTAATAGGCTAATACTTGTTTTGTTTTAACTTTTGTACATTGCATACATGTTTTGCATGGTATCGTGCTGCGAAAAGACCTGCTAGTTTGCTTTACAATAAAACCGTTTTGCGGCTTATTAGATTGATAAAGTGACTAACAAGACTATAGTGTAAAATTATAAATTTTAATACAGATAATGTGAAAAGTATATAAACGTGATTGTCCATTTTGTTATAAACTAAGCTCACATATAGACAAAGAGACGATTTATTCGTTTATAATATTTATGTATTTTTGGATTTTAATTTTATTTATTGTACATAATTAATTTAATAATATACTTAGTATTTAATGATGAAATAATTTCACAAATAAGTGAGATGTTATAACTTAGTTAAAAATCTATTTTGATTTATGAGACCTATGACCCGTTTATTTTTTTTTACTATAAAATTGTATTTTAATTATAAATAATATATCTTTTTCTTATTGAAATCATATATTAATTTTCAATATATCCCTATTTTATAGAATTTTCATATCAAATATTCGGTGAAATTAATTTTAAATTTAACGAAATGTTATAACCCGTTTAAATAATATTTGGGTTTGGTGAGACCCATACCCGTGAATTCGGATATAATGCATGAGAAGACTCAAATTACAAATGCAATCTGGTGAGTTGAAATAAAGTATGGAGTAACAGAGAGCTTTTAAAAGTTTCGTTTATATATATATATATATATATATATATATATATATAGAGAGAGAGAGAGAGAGAGAGAGTAAGGATCATAAAAGAACCCTTTGAAAAATGAGAATTTTGAGAACCATTTTGAGCCACAAATAAAAAAATATTTTAAAAAAATTATAAAACACAAAAAACAAAAAATTTTAAAAAGTAAAAAACCAAAATTCTTATATTTCGTTCCGGTTTCATAAAAAAAACTTCGTATTAAACACATGTGTATATATAATTTTATTTAACCTCTAGTTACGTAATGTACACATATGTACATTATCATTTACCTTAAATTGCACATATGTGTATAAAAAATCATGTATACACATATTATACATATGTGTATAATTTAGCTAAACCGAGACGTTTTTAATGAAATCGGGATGATAAATAAGAATTTTGATTTTTTTTTTACTTTTTTCATTTTTGCGTTTTTTTATGTTTAATGATTTTTTTAATTTTTAGGTTTTTTATGGTATAAAATGGTTCTCAAAGTTCTCAATTTCAAAATAGTTATCTCATAATCTTGATCATATATATATAGGGGTGGGTTAACGTACAATAAGGGCTTATCATACATTAGGTACGCGACATTCCAGAACGTTTGATTAAAAAACGTGCTGTGGCAATTTTGTAAATAACCCAACAGTAGTTCGCGATCAAAATTCGAATAATTAAAAATCAATTCTGATCCAAATTCGGAACTTGTAGCTCAATCTAATCCAATTTCTAAACTCTAATCACAGCTTACAGTATGAAATCTCAAAAGTCAAAAACCAAAATTGAAATAGAAACGTCACTGAACATTAAAAATCTTCAAATTGATCAAAAATTAATGATTTAATCAATCGAATTGATGTGTAAGAGGCTTTAGAATCATCAATCAATTATGAAAATACAGATTAACACACTTAATTGAGCTATGATTAGGGTTCATGTTTAAAGGTTCTACTCAAAGTTTATACGTTCTGACCAAAAAAAACACCAAAATGATGATTTTAATCAATCGAATTAATGTGTAGAAGTATTTAGAATCATCAATTGATTATGGGATTGCAGAAATAACGCACTCAATCGAGCTCTTATTAGGGTTCAAAATGTTATGTTTAAACGTTCTGAAACAAAACTGAAGACCTATAAACGTTCTAATACTTTCATTGAAATTCTGGGTGTTCAAAAATCATGAACATCTTTAAACGTTCTAAGAAGTTCCGGGTATTCAAAACAGAACTTCTAAACTAACAAAAAAAAAATTAAACACCTGAAGTTCAGAACTTCTAAACAGAACTTCTAAACTAACAAATGTTAAATGTTGTGTTTTTTCAAATGTTAAACCTATAAACGTTCAGGCAAAAGAGTTTAAACGTTCAGGCATAACCCACTAAAAATTGAAAAAATTAATCGACCGAATCTTCAAATTGATGATTAATTAGATCAATTTAAAGGTTAATTGATGAATTAGGTTCATCAATTTCAATTTCAATTTCAATTTTATCAAAATATTAACAAACCCGTGAACAAATAATAGACGACGATGTATGATGATTGTGGATGGTGGCTTCGACAATGGACGAAATCGTTGTACGATGAAGATTGCTGAATGGTGACGATGAAGGTGGACGGAATCGATGGGAACAGTGGATCAGATTTGACGAAAATTACAAAACTGCCATCGCGTTAAATTGAAGATCGACGGGTATACGAGTCGCGTACGTATTGTATGATAGACCATTATTGTATTGGATCCTTTATCTATCTATATATATATATATATATATATATATATATAACCCGTTTTTTTGTCTCAAACTGGGTTATGTGTGGCCCGTTTTTTTAAACGAATTATAACGTTTTCTCTTCTTCTTCACGAGTTCACATTCTCAAACCTTATTAGACACATCACCGTCACACTACAATCTCCTTCAACATCAAACTCATCACCGTTATCGCTCCTCATTGTACATCGTCATCTCTGTTTGGTTCGTCAATCGCTAGCTATTAATCGATATGTTTAATTTCATGTATTTGTATTTAAATTCGTCTAAATTTGAAGTGATTAGGGTTTCTATTTCTCATCATTTCATTACAGATCTCGTCGTGTGTTAGTTAGTTCCTCGTTACCTGCAACAAAACATGATTATTGGTTCCAACCCTAATTCAATCTTAGCGGCCACAAGTCCCTAGCTCACTTTATCAGTTTGAGGCTGCTACCATTCATCTCAAGGTCTGAATGTTCTTATTTTTGTGTTTTTATATTCTTGGCTCTTTTCTTTTCTTTTTATTTTTTCATTATAAACTAATAAGAAAGAATATATCTATTTCAATTTAATGGAAAATGTCAATTGTGTAGAAGTTACACAAGTTAAATGGATCTAATTAGTGGCAATTATAGGGTGTTTGGATTTGTAGAGGTGATATTGTTGCTAGACATCAGAATGGGCGAAGGTTTATGGACCTAGTGATAATCACTAGCTCGAGGCTTAAAGGTAATTTGATCCAATTGATGTGTTGTGATTATTAAATTTGCCGCTAACTTAGTTAATTAACCTACGTTATATCCTATGCTTTGATTGCCAAAGATCTGCTACAATTTGGGGAAAATATGGAGATCTCGTAATTGAGATTTTAGATTCTAAGTTTGATCATATGTTATTGTGATTATGTACTTATATGTTGGAGATTTTGTGAACTTATGGTTTTAGTTTTCAACTAAGATTTTCATTTATGCAAGTTGTGCATTGAATTATTGTGGTAGTCTGCCTAAGGTTCCTCTTCTTTTGTGTACACTATGTCTTTCACTTAAATGTATCTTCCTTTGAGGATTTAGCTGACCAGCCCAGCCTATATGTCAAACGAGCTTCAATTCTTTAAGCCGTTTCAAAATTCAGATCATGTGTCATCATGCTTGATCTTGAATGTGACAGGCTAATTGTTGAAATGCTTGAGAATTTTCTAAAATCAATAAGGCATGTGTTTAATCTAACTCATGCTTCAGTTTTCGTAATAATATAATTATTATTTGTTATTTCAGGGACTATCATAAGGACTCCATATTCCCATCAATGGAAAACATATTGGTATTGGTTTTAGAAGAAGGTGCAGAAATTCTAGGATAACACGATACAAGGTTTATTAGAGCTTTATTAATCAGGTTCATTATTTATTTTTATCTAAGGGTCTTGCCAATAGCCCGACAGTCACATGTCTCTTGGTGAATCTCTGGATATGTAGATGTTTTGGTCAAAAATTGGTTTAAGGATAATATAACCAAATATGATTTTGTGAGGTAGAGTGGTTATACAACGGTGGTGATTATGTAAACGAAATATGGATGAACACAAAGATTTGTTATGAGGAAAAGCCCTTGATCGGATAATGATCGCTGACACAAAACCCCAGGTGATGACAAATCGTCTATCACCATTTATTAATAAAAAATAAGGTTACAAGGATGAAAGCTTTGATTAGCGATTACAAAGATTGCTAAGTGTGTGTGTGTACTTCTAGAATTATAGAGAAAAGTATGTAAGTCGTGTATGCTGTGTTGTGTTGTGTGAAACGTAGTTGATCATGTCTCATTATAAATACAAAAAAATACACTAACAAATTGCCCTACAAATCAGCCACTACTCCACTAGAGACGTTGTTTTGGTCAAAATTCAATCAAGGATAATATAACCAAAGTTGTAATGTGAGGTTTAGTGCTAGATTGATAATTACGATTATGAAACAGTAAAAACACAAACACAAGGATTTGTTACAAGGAAAAACCCTTGATCTTGGTAGGATCGCCGGCACAAAAACCCCGGGTGATGACAATTGCCTATCACCACTTTATTACTATGAAAAATAAGGATACAAGGTTGGAGATTATGATCAGTAATACAAGATTGCTAAGTGTGTGTGTACAGCTAGAGAGGGCTCTCCATATTGCTCAGGTGCGTAAGTGTTCAGTGTTTTTTCTAGCTGATCAATAATCTCATTATAAATGAAAATAACAACTAACTACAATTCCTACTAATCCGCCACTTTCCGGTTAGCTCCGTCCACGCCTCTTGACCACGTGCTAAATGACTCCAGCAGCGATATATAAGGTAGACTTGGTCATGTAGCCGTTATCTCTATTAATCACAACACCATTCAAACACAATCATTAGTAAACAAATAATACCGAGGATCCTTGATCCTACGTAACCTGGAATATATCTCAAGGATAAATGATCCAGAAGTTACACAAGGATAGAGTATCCTCAGCACAATATCCCCAATTGCCCCCAAAAATGGCGGGTGTTTATGGGATACAACTGTCGTTTTGAATTTTGAACTTCCTGCAAAAGATAATACGATTAGACTTGTAAAAAATGCAATTATTATCTCTGACCCTTATTATTTTCGGCCGCCTATAAATGTGATTGTTACACTCTTTATAACCACACATCTCCGCAGCCAAATAGGTATCCTCTTTTCTTCTCTTTTCATATTCTTTGAATAACATTTTCTCTCAAATATGTCTACCGATTTCATTTCTTCTTCCGATCATTCGGAGTTATCATAAATGCAATCCCAGAACCTTCTTACTAACCTATCTTTTGAGATCTGTAAATGTACATATCCTGAAATCGACGATTTAATTCCCCTATTTCCGCCGGAGACTGTTTTCTGACCATTTGACTCTCTAGTACGATGCGATGCTTACTCGAAAACTTGGGTCTGCTTCCCGGCTTGTCCCTTTTCCATTGGTTACTTGTATCCTTTCCCGTATTTTACCCAAAGCTTATTCGATGCAACGGGGATGTGTTACATTCAAGCTATGCCGATGATCTGGAGGGTCTTGCGCACCATTGAAAGGATTATAGAGGAAGAGAAGATCGAGTTTAGTGTCCAGGAGCTATCACACCTTTACAGCTTAACCACTCACGGCTCACACCGATTCGTTTTAAAATCCAAACCCCGACAGCCTACTCCGATTTCCAAAGTAACCCAGAACGGTTCCCTTTGGAGGAATCAATTCTTTTTTGTGAATCGAAGCTCCATTCTTGGTGGGGCTGATATATCGTTAAAATGGGTTAAAAAGGGTAGGATCCTGGATCCTTGAAGGAGCTGCTTAGGATAATCGATTCTTCTTTTAATTATTTTACTCTGTTCTTTCTTCTTGCAGTGGATAACTTTGCTTTGTTGGCTAACCTACAAGGAACAAGAGAGAAAGCAAGAAACTTTCTTGCCCTGGATCCTGAAGTTCGTACTTTCCAGGCCAAATTCGTAGAGGCTTTTTGTGAAATCTATTCAGAATCTATCAGCAATATGTCAAGTAAGATGTAAAGGTGTATAATAAAGTAAATTAGAGAGAAGACGTATCTGTTTGTTGTGCTTTGTAGGTGCTCAGAAGTCCAACAAGTCCGTCAGCAAGTTCTCATTGGAGGATTTTGATAGCCTCATAACCCCACAGGTTGTCAAGAAAGAGGCTCTAAAAGCAACTACCACTTCCGAACCAAGAACCGCGACCACCCAGGCCAAACCAGGAGCATCCAAGAGGAAAAGATATTCGGAGCCAGAGAGTCCTTTTGACATGATCATTGCTGTAAGTATCCTTTATCCTGATATCCCTTGTTTATGAATCAAGAATCCTCCAAACTTTGTGTAATTGTTTGGTACAGGCTGTGAACTCTTCCAAAGACTATCATGAAAAGATAGTGGGCCAACTGAGGGAGAGCCTTACTGGAATGGGAAGCACAGCAGTAGCGAAGGACAAAGCTCTAGCTAAGCTCACCAAGGAAAAGAAATGCTTGGAGGATCTGTTATCTACAACAGAATCCCAACATCAAGAGGAGGTGAAGCAAGCTACCGAGGAGGCAAAAATGTGGGCGGCTAGGTCGGTGCTGCAGGCTAGGATCAAGACGGCTATAGAAGCTGGTGATTCGGCCTTTGACAGATCAACTTGGGATGTAAAGAAGTGGAGGCAGGCTTTGATTGCTCTTGGTGGAGGAGATGACGAGGAGGATGCTGAGGTATCTGATGGAAGTGGACCTGGAACGAGCGGAGTGAAAAATGTGGATGAGATGGATGAAGGGAAGGAAACAACAGTTGATGGAGAAGCTGCTGAGACAGGTAATGAAGGATAATATAGACAAGGACCAAGCCCATCATTTTATTTGCTTATATGTGTTTAAGGATATTTAATTATGGTTTGTAGTAGACAATAGTAACTAGGATAAGGATCCATGATCCTTAAGACAATTTCCAAGGGTAGCAAAGGTGGAGGGATCCTCTGTTTGTGGGGATGAAGCCTTTGATGCCCCTGTTTTTATTTTCCTGCACTCTGATAAACAATTTGTAACACCTGCTTAACCCGGGTGGATGGTCCATATTTTGAATGGTGAAATCCGAGTTAAAAATTTTGGGTAAGTCCAGGTGACTTATTATTAATGATAACCAAAACTTTTGTCTATTTGCATGTTGTTTATCATTATTATGAAAATATATTTGTTGCAATCTTAGATTTATTGGTAGTTTTGAAATAAAGTTTCGAATATACATTATCCTTATAAAAACAGATTGAGAATACTGGATCCTTATACCCATAAAGATATAAATTAAAATCAAACAAGTATAAATTGAGAAACTGAGATCATATCATAAGGTCTGGTTAGACCTAAGTTACCATAAGTGTTGATGTCTCTTTGATCCTTGTAGAAACAAATTAAGGAACTTGAATCCATAAGTATTGATCCTTCTGTGATCCTCGTAATTGAACTTAGGATACATGATACACACAACTTATCATATCAACTGGGATTAAACCCAAATATGCTGGGGACAAGCCCAAATAAACTGGTGTTAAACTGGGGACTGGCCCAAAGATGCGGATGTTAACTAGGGATTTGCCCAAACGTGAGTGACGTGAAAACACTAAAACCTTAGCTAACATGAATATGTTAGAAACCTTTGTATTGAGATAACATGAAAATGTTATAAACCGGGGGTATGATAAGTCTACCATAAATCGTAGGATCCTCCATATATCCGAAAGCAACGAAATTGTCAGCCACTAAACGTGCGCTGGTCCTGCTTTCCCGAATTATACGTTGGATAACGTACGATTCAGGCGAGAGTGTAGAAACTCTAATTTATAATAAATGTGAAAACCTTTAAACCTTTGAAGATATGACCATCGGGGATCATACGTTAATCGTGGGCAAAATCCAAAGAAGTAGCGATGTACCTTGAGTATGAGGGAGATGTGGCCAACCTCTTAGAAAAAGTACTTCTTGAGATGGATAGCATTCCATGCTCTTGGTAACCTATTGCCTTCCATAGTTAGCAGGTGATATGCCTCCTTTCCGGCTTTTGACTCGATCAAGTAGGGGCCTTCCCATTTAGGTGATAGCTTTCCATCTGCTGGATTAGTTGTGTTTTGGAAGGCTTTTCTTAAAACTAGATCTCCTTGTTGAAATTTTCGAATCCTGATATTCTTGTTGTATGCCCTAGCTACCTTTGCTGATATGCTGTCATTCTGATCTTAGCTAGGTCTCTGAGCTCACAACAGTATCTAGATCTTGGAGAAGGATTTCATTGTTGGCTTGAGGATCACGGATGCTTGTTCTGGCAGTGGGAACTATGGGTGTGCACGGTTTGGTTTGGTTTGGTTTGGTTTGGTTTGGTTATTAGCATTAACCCAACCTAACTGATTGGTTATCGGTTCGGTTCGGTTAATTTCGTTTAATAACAATATAAAATTTGGGCTAAAGTTTTGCTTAAAAATACATGAAATGAATGTTTAAATACATGAAATGAATGCATACTTACATGAAATGAATGTGTAAGTATATGAAATTGAGATATTAGTACATGAAATGTAGATATAAATGTATGGAAATGATAGTATTAAACTATTAATACATATAATACATGAAATACAGGGAAAAAAGGCATAAAAATATTAAAAAATGAAGAGTTCGATTTGGTTCGGTTAATTTCAGTTAATTCGGTTTTCGGTTATATTGGTTCGGTTTCGTTGGTTTTCGATTCGGTTTCGGTTAACGATTCGGTTATTGCTCAACCCTAGTGGAAACCACCATCTCCGCAGGGATTACAGCTTCTGAGCCAAACATCAATGAGAAAGGTGTTTGACTTGTTGCATTCTTGGGTGTTGTCCTGTCAGCCCAAAGAACGTAATGTAGTTCTTCAGCCCATTTACCCTTCTTGGATCCAAATTTTTTCTTCAATTTTTTTATAATGATTTTACTTAACTCTTCCTGGCCATTAGCTTGAGGATGCACTGGAGTAGATGTGATCATCTTTATTCCTCAACTGTCACAAAAGTTAGTGGTTCTTTTCCCGATAAACTGGGAACCATTGTCACAAATAATTTTTGAAGGAATACCAAATCTAGTAATAATGTTTCATTTAATGAAGGATATCACCTCTTTTTCGCGGACTTGTACAAAAGCTTCAGCTTCTATCCGCTTCGAGAAGTAATCAGACATGGCAAGCATAAACACTCTAGCTTACCCACAATATCCATGCCCCATTTCATGAAAGGACATGATGAGGATATAGGATACATGGCTCCGCTGGTTAGTGCAGAATATTGTCGTGTCTTTGATAGGAATCACACTTCTTTGAGTACTCAATGGCGTCTCTCTTCATGGTTGGCCAGAAGTATCCTGTTCTTAGAATCCTAGAGAATAGTTCTCTACCTCCGGTGTGATTACCACAGTCACCTTCATGAAATTCTTTGAGCACCACTTGGATTTCAGGTTCCTCAACACACCTCAAGTATGAACATGCAAGAGATTTCCTATACAGAATATCATGTAATAAAATGTATGGTGATACCTTAAGCTTGAAGGTTTTAGGATTTTCTGTGGCGGGAATCTCTCCATGTTGAATGAACTTCTTGATCGGGAGGATCCAAGATCCCTGATTATTTGAGGATAATGGATCCCAAAGAACAATCTCTTTGTTAGTTGTTGTCTCCATGACTTCTTGTTCTCCTATTGCTGGTGAAAGTATATGGATGATTGGTATTTTTACATCATCCGGGATCTTCAATGATGATGCCAGATTTGCTAAGGCATCTGCCCCAGCATTCTCTTCCCTTGATACCTGTATAATACTAAAAGAATCTAAGAACTTTGACAGTTCTTTCACAATGTCTAGATATTTAATTAGTTTTTCTCCTTTAACAGCATATGAGCCATTAAAGTGGTTAGCTATTAATAACGAATCTATATACACCTGAAGATACCTGATCCTCATGTGTTTAGCTAGTTGCAAACCTTCGATTAAGGCTTTATATTCCTCTTCATTATTCGTGGCTTGAAACTCACAGGCTACAGACTGGGGTATTATGCCCCCCGTGGCGATTTTAGTAGGATACCTAAGCCTGTTTCTCTAACATTGGAAGCCCCATCAGTGAATAAGATCCACGGATCCTTGGTTTCTTATAACTGTTGATCTCCAAGTCAGTTTCCTTTTGTAGATCACTACTGAAATCAGCCACAAAGTCAGATAAGGCTTGAGACTTTATAGCAGTCCTTGGCTCATATTGGATGTCGTATGCACTTAGCTTTATAGCCCATTTAGCCATCCTACCTGACATCTCTAGTTTTCTAAGAACACTCTTAATAGGATAGTTAGTTTTCACAATTATAGTATGAGTTTCAAAGTAATGCCTCAACTTAGTAGAAGCCATAATAAGTGCATGAATTAATTTTTCTAAATGAGAATACCTGGCTTCAGAATCTAGAAGACTTTTACTTACATAATAAACATGATGTTGTTCACCCTCATGATCCTTTACAAGGACAACACTTACTGCATATCCCGAGACAGCTACGTATAAGGATATGGGTTCTCCGTCTATTGGCTTCATCAATGCTGCTGCTGAGGATAAGTAATCCTTCGAAGCCTTGAGTGCAGCCTCATGTTTCTCCGTCCACTCGAACTTTTTATTCTTTCTAAGGATATCATAAAAGTACTTACACTTCTCCGAAGATCGGGAGATGAACCTGTTCAAGGCGGCAATCTTGCCAGTCAACCTTTGTACGTATGTTGCATTCACAGGGGACTTCAGGTTGATGATGGCCTTTATTTGTTCTGGGCTAGCCTCTATACCCCTCTTGGTGACCATATAACCAAGGAACTTTCCCGCCTTAACACCAAAATGTCATTTGGATAGATTGAGTTTCATGTTATACTGGTCAAGGACATTGAAGGCTTCTTCCAAGTTTTTAAGATGATCTTCAACCTTCTTAGATTTAACAACCATGTCGTCTATATAGACTTCCATGGTCTTCCCTAGTTGGTCTTTAAACATCATGTTGACTAAGCATTGATAAGTTGCACCTGCATTTCTTAGTCCAAATGGCATGGCAATATAGCAATATATTCCAGTAGGAGACATGAATGATGTGTCTTCCTGATCAATGGTTCCATCTGAATTTGTTGGAATCCAGAGGAAGAATCTATAAAAGTAAGCATTTCATGTCCTACTGTTGCATTCACCATGGAGTCTATATGTGGTAATGGGAAAGGATCCTTGGGGCATGCCTTGATTAAATCGGTGAAATCGACCCACACCCTCCACTTTCCATTCTTTTTTGAAACAACAACCACATTAGCCAACCATCGAGGATACTTAACCTCTCTGATCAAACCGGCCTTAAGAAGTTTTTCAACATCTTCTTGTATGATCGCGCTCCTCTCTGGAGCAAATTTACTTCACTTCTGATGGACGGGTTTAACATAATTATCAAGGCCTGATTTATGAGTAATTACCTCTTTTGAAATACCTGTCATGTCGGAGTGCTTGAAGGTGAATGTAGATTTTCATTGCTTGAGAAAGGATACTATATCCTCTTCAATGCTAGTAGGGTTACTGAATCCTAGAAAAACTTTTACGTCTGGATCCTCGGGATCCAAGGATACTTCTTTTAGGTCTTGTTCTCGAGCCTCCAGCATGTTCCTAGGATGTTGCTGTAGTTTCTATGCTATTGTTTGTTTGGCTGTCGGTTTCATGGACGAAGAATAATAATTCTTAGCTTCCACTTGGTTACCATCTATTCTTACTACTCCCCAAGGAGTTGGTAATTTTATACATTGGTGATAAGTAGATGCTACAGCTTTCATTCTGCGTAGCCATGGCCGGCCAAGAATTACATTGCAACAAGGCAAGTTATCTATAACACAAAATTTTTTATTAGAGTTTAATCCTTCAATGTATATAGGGAGTTTGATGTCCCCCGTTGTCTTCTTATTTTCGCCACTGAAACCACCGAGCACGGATGTTCGGGGAATGATTTCTGTGTTTGGGATATTCATCTTCTGGAGTACATTATATTGAATGATGTTAACTGAACTTCCTCTGTCGACTAGGATCCTGCACACATAATGATTAGAAATAAAAAGAGTTACTATCAAACCATCATGATGAGGATCCAAGATGCTTGTTTTATCTTCTTCATCAAAGAAGATTCTCTTATCAGTTGTCTAGGTAGTGGATATGACAGGTCGCTCCCCATTCTCCAACTTCATTTCTTTAGCATGTCTCTTGGCCGAGGAGAAGGAAGCGCCACATATATCCGAGCCACCGGAGATGAAATTGATGACTTGTGCATCTGGTGGGGGCGGAGCTGCTTTCTGTGGAATATCTTTAGGATCCTGGATCCTTGACTTTTTTTTCCTAAGAGCTCATTGAAGTGGCATTTTCTTAGGAGGAATCCAATTTCCCTCCTTAAACCAATACAATCATCGGTCTGATGGCCAATTCTTCATGAAATGCACACCACTTGGATTTGTCTTTGAAGGATATTGTTTTCTCATTTTTCCGAGGCCACCTTGCCTTCTCTCTAAGTCCTTCATGGCACAAATCAAACCATGAGTATCAACAGAGAAGCAATACTCGGAAATACGTGGATAATCTTCATTATCACGTCTCCTTCTTCGACTGCTCGAACATTTTGGTTGTTGAACTTGGAATACGGCTTTGAGTTGTTATTCATGAATAAGGATCCTTGTTTCTGGTTAGGTGACTCTTGTTTTGCTGGACTCCCTAATCATTCTTGGATCTTCTTATCATCCTCTAGCCTTATAAATCTGAGAGCCCTATTTCTGACTTCATCTAACGTCCTGCATGGGGTCATCAAAATATCGTCATAAAATTGGGAGCCCCTTTAAAGTCCCATCTTGAATGCTTCAACAGTCATAGCCATATCAAGATTAAGGATCTCTAAGGCCTCCCTGCCAAACCTTGTAACAAAATCCCTTAGGGATTCATCATAAGGTTGGACAACTCTATATAAATCACTAGTTAATTCTTTGAATTTTCTACTACAAGAAAAATGGCTATTGAATAAATTAACTAAGTGTGAAAAGGAAGTAACAGAATAGGGAGGAAGACTTAGCAGCCTTTTAAGTGCAGATCTTGTTAACGTGGATCCGAAGCCCTTGCATAGACAGGCCTCCTTGAGTCTTTCAGGATTTGGATTGATCTCCATCCTCTCCCTATACTGAGCCACATGGTCTTCTGGATCCGTGGTTCCATCGTACACCTTCATATTGGGGGTTTGAAAGCGTTTTGGGATCTTGGAATCACATATTGGTAGAGCAAATCTGGACAGCTTTTGGCTCCCCTCTGGTATTTCAGGAATTGGTCGGACCACTCCTAGCATGCTGGATATCATATCCTTAAGCTTCTGAAGTTCCTTAGCCATAGCCTGAATGATACCTGTATCCTACATAGAGCCAAGGTTAGTGTCTAAGGATATGGGATTATACGTGTTACCTCTCGGTTGAATGAATGTTGGCATCCCAAATGAGTAGCCAAGATAAGAGGCATCTGCTATGGTAGTCGGTCCACTGGAGGCAATGGTTTGCATGGGGATGATGTCTCCTTAATGGACATCTGAAGATCTTTGATGTTGAACTCCTGAGGACCCTTGACTCTGCTAGAAGGATCCTTGAGGATACAACCTAGAGGATCCTGGCTGAAGGATGGATGATCCTTGTTGAAGGAACGAGGATCCTTGAGTTTGCTGACCCATGGACCCTGGTTAAAGGATAGATGATCCTTGCTGGTAAATCGAGGATCTCTGAGCTTGCTGACACATGGACCCTGGTTGAAGGATAGATGATCCTTGAGCAAGTTGATCCAAGGATCCTGGAGTGGTGAAATCCAGCATCCTAGGCACCAAAGGAGTCTGATCCTCCATTGGCCTCTTAGTCTTCTTGAGATCTTCTATCTCACAAAGGATCTTCTGGTTGGTCCTGCTTTGCTGCTCCATATATGCTTTAAACTGTGAAAACATAGTAGAAACAACATTGTTAGAGTTAACCACCGAAGCGGCAGCAACGGTTTTTTAGCTCTGGAAGACTGGAATTTTGTGTCTTGTTTCCAACCGCGGTGGTCCTTGGAGCTGCTGCTAGCGCAGGAGGCATCGGTGGTAAGGTTCTTGGTGGGTGAGAAACTGATGAAGGCATGGTGAATGAAGCAGAAGATTTTTGAGAGGCCATTGATGGTGGTATTGATTGAAAAGGTTGAATGTTGAGAGGCCATTGATCCTTGTTTCTTATCGAGTGGTTCCTGTTTTGTTGAGGTACCCAATCTTTCTTGGATCATTTTGTCGTCTTCTAGTCTGATGAATCTGAGTGCCCTATTTCTGACTCCATCTAAGTTTCTGCATGGAGTTATAACAACATAATCATAAAAGGAGGAGTCCTTTTGCAATCCCATCTTGAATGCCTCAACAACCATAGCCATATCAAGATTTGGGATTTACAAGGCTTCCCTTCCAAACTTGGTGACAAAGTCCCTTAAGGATTCATCACGAGGTTGGACAAAACGGTATAAATCACTAGTTAATTTTTCAAACTTTCTACTACAAGAAAACTGATTACTGAATAAATTAACTAGATGAGAAAATGAATAATAGAGTAAGGAGGAAGACTTAGCAGCCACTTTAGAGCAGATCTAGTCAGTGTGGATCCAAAACCCTTGCACAAGCATGCTTCCTTGAGTCTTTCTGGAATGGGGTTAATCTCCATTCTTTCTCTATATTGGGCTATGTGTTCCTCCGGGTCAGTCGTGCCATCATAAACCTTCATGTTGGGGGTCCTGAAAGCACTTCGGTATCTCAGCATCACAGATGGGCGGAGCAAACCTAGATACCTTGTGACTTCCCTCTGGAATTTCAGGATTGGTCTGACCACCCATGGAACGCTGGATATCATATCCTTTAATTTTTTTTAATTCCTTGGCCATGGCTTGATTAATGCATGTATCCTGCGTGAAACCAAGGTTAGTGTCTAAGGATACATGATTGTAAATGTTACCTCTTTGTTGACCAAATGATGGTATCCCAGAAGAGTATCCAGGATAGGATGCATCAGCTATAACAGTTGGTCCACCGAAAGCAATAGTCTGCATAGGGATAAAATCTCCATCTTGAACCTTTGATGACCTTTAATGCTGAACTCATGAGGATCCTTGACTCTGCATGAAGGATCCTTGAAGCTGATACTTGAAGGATCCTTGATGAAACATCCCTAAGGATCCTTGTTGAAGGATAGAGGATCCTGGTTGGAAGATTGAGGATCCTTGAGCATATGGGGTCCCAGATCCTGATTGAAGGATAGATCATCCTTGTTGAAGAATAAAGGATCCTTGAGCATATGAAGCCACATATCCTGGTTGTAAGATGGAGGATCCTTGAGCATGTGGAGCCACAGATCCTGGTTGAAGGATAGATGATCATTGAGCATGTTGAGCCATAGATCCAAGAGTGGTGAAATATAGCATCCTAGGCATCAAGGGAGTCTGATCCTCCTCTAGCCTTTTTGCTTTCTTGAGATCTTTAATCTCACGTAGGATCATCTGGTTGGTCTTGTTCTGCTGATTTATATATGCATTGACCTGTGAACACAAAACAAAAACATCATGGTTAGTGGTTACCTTAGGGGTAGTTGCAGAGGATATTAATCAGGTTCATTATTTAATTTTATCTAAGGGTCTTGCCAATAGCCTGAAAGTTAGGTCGCGTTTCTCTTGGTGAATCTCTGTATATGTAGATGTTTTGGTCAAAAATCGGTTTAAGGATAATGTAACCAAATATGATTTTGTGAGGTAGATTGCTTGTACACCGATGGTGATTATGTAAACGAAATATGGATAAACACAGAGATTTGTTACGAGGAAAAGCCCTTGATTGGATAATGATCGCCGGCACAAAAACCCCGTGTGATGACACATCGTCTATCACCACTTTATTAATCAAAAACAAGGTGACAAGGATGGAAGCTTTGATCAACGATTACAAAGACTACTAAGTGTGTGTATACTGTTAGAATTACAGAGAAAAGTATGCAAGTCGTGTATGCTGTGTTGTGTTGTGTGAAACCTAGCTGATCATGCATATATACGCTAACAAATTGCCCTACAAATCCGCCACTACTCCACTAGAGATGTTGCATACACTTTGACCACGTGCTAACTCCTCTTGGACTGCGAAATAGTTGGTAGACCAAGTCATTAGCCGTTAGACCTGTTAATATAACACTATACAAAGAGAACAATTGTTAGTATATAATAAATACTGAAGATCCTTGATCCTGACATAATCTAGTACATATATTAAGGATAACTGATCCCAGAATTCATGTAAGAATAACGAATTCTCAGCATAAAATATCCATGCCCTAATAATAGACTAAAGTTGTGACTTCAGTATGTGAAGGCACAAGTGCTACTTTTGAAAGTAATGATGAAAATACTTCTGGGATATAATCGGGTATGATTTGTATGTTCTATATTATCTAACAAGTTATAATATTTTTGTTCATTTGCTTTTGTTTTTTTTATACCGCTCTATAATTTTAGGCTGATGAGTCATGAGAACAAATTGAAAAAGAGATCAGTAGCCGTGACACACCAGGCTGATGACAGTAAGCTTACAACAGCATCATCAAGACGGATCAAGTATGTTATTTAGCATTTTAAACAACTATTATGATATAATATCCTGAATATCTGATATTGATAAATTGAAATAATGAGACATAGTTTGACCTTAAATTATGGCACATAGTTTGACCTTAAAGAAATAATAAGTATTTAAATTAAAAGAAAAAAAATAGGTAATGATATGGAAAATATAATGATACTAGAAATAAGACCACCCACGTTGCGGGGGCGTGAAACCGTAATTCCGTTAAAAAAAAGTCCTAGAAGGCTCCGAAACGTTAACTCATTGTGGCTGGAACTAAATTGCCATGCCAAAACAACGTACATAGCAATTTTTTTGAATCATCATCGCCTCATCTCACTTGACCCTCAACCATATTTAAGTCGTTTCAAAGCCATCAATGGCCAACTCTTGAGAGACCTTTTTATGCTAAGAAATAAACGACTAACTAAACCACTCTCTTTAGGGTTTACTGATAGCATCTAGCAATCAACCCTCATATGTGCTTAGGCTCACTACATCTAGTCAGACATGAAAGATAGAATGTCGCAGAGGTCCGCGCCACTATAGTATGTGCACAAACGTAGTGCATTATAATATTTAGGGGTATGGTCTATCTAACAGGTCGAGCCCAGCTTATGTTTTAACTGTAACCGATTAATTCGGGTTGTGTTTTATCTCTTAACGGGTCGTGCTTTATCTCTTACGTAGTTATGTTTTATATGTAATTGTACCAACTTGGACCATTTAAGTGCAAGTCAAGTGATTTTCTATGAAAACAAACAATATGACATAAGATGTAAAGAAAATTACTTATGAAAACAAACCATAGATGGATTACATAACAAATGAACATGTTCTCTTAATATGTCCAAACCAATAGATAAATAGATTTACAAATTCAAACCATAGTCTCTGTAACTGAAATAGGGATACAACTGAATTCTGTTATGCTAAATTGCTAATTTATGACCGCTATAAACCAAAATCTATTCATAATTTACTATTTGGTTCATTTGACCTCGAAAGTCAAGCATAGTCCATATCTCCATCCTCAATGTAACAATCTATCATATCTTGGCAACAACCTGTGAAGTCAACTACACCAACATCATGTATGCTGAAAGGGTGGTTTGCAACTGGCACAACCTACAAATAATTACAAACACCATTAAAATGTTAAAAAAAAAGAAGTAAATAATTAACGACAGTAGAAAAAACATAATTGGTTTTATACCAAAATTACCACTTGATATTTTGAACATGTATCTCAAATTTAGGTCCAGACAATCTTAAATCATATTTATTTACATGATTACCTCAATGCATATTTTATATAGTTTATAACCCACTTTAAACAACAACTACTTCCTATAAGTCAAATCTCTTTTAGGAATAAATACCAAAATTCGAGCAACAATATTAAGCTAGACAGCCAGTGTCATTGCTAAAGTATCTTAATTTTCAGCAACATTGCAATCATCCTCCATGTCATCAAGCTACAACAAAAGAAGAGAAAAATCTATAAACATTTGAAGATTCTACTTATTAGAATAGGTAGAAACTAAACTATGATCAAACAATTAAGTAAAAATTTTATATCTATTCTCATCATCTCCAAATGATTTAATTCAACAAAGATTATCACCTATAAAACCTATAATCAATCACATCAAGGATAGGTACAGTTCCTTGTTTACAGTAATTAGAATGCTCAACCTTGTTTTCCTTTAGTCCATTCATTCCTCTAGAGCTGCCAAGGTGTAGCCACATTGAGTTTGATGTTGTTATGATAGCTGTCACAAATGTCAACAATTTAACTTTAGGCTCGTATCATATTTATGGCTACAATTGTAGTTGCTTGTTTTCAAGCACCACAGTCGCCATACCAAGAGTCCGTCATCATGCCGAAGACCCAAAGGAAGCATTCTATCAAACACCTTGTGTGCAACGTAAATAGGCTCAGAAAATCATCACAATTCTAAAACTGAAACGGACATGCACATTTCATGGGAAAATTACCAAAATAAACATGTTTGACCAAAAATTTACCAAAATAGACATGCCTATTTTAGCCTACATCTCTCCAATCATTGGTTTTTTGACCAAAAAACAACTGACACGTCACCGAAGCCGGCTAAGCCTTAGCCGCCACTTTATGGGCACGAAATTTTATGAAAAGTAAACGGGTCCCACCTTTAGCCAATAAAAATTGGACATGTGTCAAAGGCGGCTAAACTTAGCCTACATCTATGGTTATTTAGCCGGCATCTTTGACTCTTAGCCAGCTTCGGGATACGTGTCTATTTAGTTAGCCGGCTCCAAATATTCTTTCTTAGCCGGATCCAGCTCGTCTTGTAGGCTAAGGCTTCACTTAGCCGCCTTCTTTTTTTCATTTAGCCGTCTAATTTTAGCCACCAAAATTGAATATTTTACCAAACTTACCAACTCTATTAAATATTTAGCCGGCTTCACTTTGCCTTCTTCTTAGCCGGTGTAAATTTTGCCCCTAAAATTAAATATTTTTACCTACTCGATGAATTATTTAGCCGGCTTCGCTTAGCAGTCAATTTTTTTTCTCCTAGCCAACATGTTTTAGCCATCAAAAATAAATACATTTACCTACCCAAATTTAATTTTTCACCAATCATTTTTATAAAACTATACAACCATATTCACTGCATCTTATAAAACCATCTTCACCCTCTCAAACTTTTTTACTTTCTTATCACAATATCCTCATTTTTTAAAAAAAATATGTTTGTTAACGTCATCGTTTATAGTGGTGGGAATTGGCATGTAGTTGATCGGGTTGTTAAATACCTTCCGGTTGATTGCATGAAACGTGTTTTACTTATCTGTAAGTAATATTTGTGCTTATCTATATTACTTATAGATAAGTAAAACGCGTTTCATGCAATCAACCAGAAGGTATTCAACAACCCGATCAACATGCCAATTCCCACCACTATAAACGACAACGTTGACAAATATATTTTTTTTAAAAGTGAGGATATTGTGATAAGAAAGTAAAAACGTTTGAGAAGGTGAAGATGGTTTTATAAGATGCAGTGAATATGGTTGTATAGTTTTATAAAAATGGTTGGTGAAAAATTAAATTTGGGTAGGTAAATTTATTTATTTCTGATGGCTAAAACATGCCGGCTAGGAGAAAAAAATTGACGGCTAAGCGAAGCCGGCTAAATAATTCATCGAATAGGTAAAAATATTTAATTTTAGGGGCAAAATTTACACCGGCTAAGAAGAAGGCTAAGTGAAGCCGGCTAAATATTTAATAGAGTTGGTAAGTTTGGTAAAATATTCAATTTTGGCGACTAAAATTAGACGGCTAAATGAAAAAAACGAAGGCGGCTAAGTGAAGCCTTAGCCTACAAGCCGAGCTGGAGCCGGCTAAGAAAGAATATTTGGAGCCGGCTAACTAAATAGACACGTATCCCGAAGCCGGCTAATAGTCAAAGATGCCGGCTAAATAACCATAGATGTAGGCTAAGTTTAGCCGCCTTTGACGAGTGTCCAATTTTTATTGGCTAAAGGTGGGACCCGTTTACTTTTCATAAAATTCCGTGCCCATAAAGTGGCGGCTAAGGCTTAGCCATCTTAGCCGGCTTCGGTGACGTGTCAGTTGTTTATTGATCGAAAAACTAATGATTGAAGAGATGTAGGCTAAAATAGAAATGCCTATTTTGGTAAATTCTTGTTCAAACATGTTTATTTTTGGTAATTTTCCCTTTCATTAAACACCTCATGTACACCACATCTATAATCACAATGGACACAAGGCACAACACATTGTTCTACCCCGCTACAGACACACGGTCATTTCGCCGAACAACTCATGTGCAGCACAGACAACGTCATAATAGAAGCAAGGCACTACGTAACAGGTCCGCCACCGCCAAAATCGGGTGAAAGACCACCCACCGGAGCCACAGGCCGACGTCCAGATTATCTGTTGCCGGCGATAACAACTAACAACTACATATAGAAGCCACACTAATGGAACCTACAAAGAGAGGCATCTTTTGAACCCTGGCTGTTTATTCTCTGAAGAGAGAGACCGTCGATATCTTTTATCAAAATGGAGAGAGAAGTTTCTTCAAATGAAAAGGCAGAGAACATGTGTGAAAGTAAGAGTGATAAGGTGGAGTACGTGTAAGAAACAACAACACGTGTAAGTCAAGAAAGGCAATTGAAAATGTACAAAATATGATGCAGTATACATAACTCTTTATGCGTAATTTCAAAGAAACAGTAAAAGTGTGAGTTGACAGTAAGGTTTAAAATATATATATATATATAATGTGAGGATATTTGTAGGGTTAGAGATGAAGTTGGAGTTTTTATAAGGATTTGTAAAGATATGATTTGGCAACTGACTTGGTAACTAAGGGTACATAAGATTCTTTAGGATTGAAGATGAAATGAGAGTTTTTAAGGATTTGTAAGGATATGATGTGGAATCTAAGGGCTCTTAAGGGAATCCATAGCATTGCGGATAGTCTTATTCTCAGCCCTGATATATTGGATGGCAAAATGCTCTATAAAACAGTTAGTTTAGGTCAGTTGTGTGATTGTTTGATGATTGATTGCTTTTGTGATACGTAGAATTTATGTTAACAGTAACATTTTATTCCTAGAGATTATTAAGAATTTTTGTTTTAACAACTGCAAATAATTTGCAAACGGGTCAATATTGCAGGAACGCAGGTCTTATTGTAGATTAGAGCATGAGTAATAATTAATTGCATTGTTTTGCTTTGTAATTTTTTTTGGTAAATTGGCACAACGCCTCCAACTTTTTTGTCATATACCCGGCACATTCGGGTTTGTCAACATTGGTTCTTTCACAGTTCCACCCCCACCGCAAAGTGCATGTCTAAATTTCTTGACACCTGCGGGTACTAATTACTAGTTTCTATTAAAAAGTAAGTTAGTAACTGTAGTTAAATAAAGAATTTAAAAAATATCGGGGTGATAGATGACCATTAAGAGTTTAGGGGTGGGTAGGGACAGAATGACAAACTTTAATAAAAAAAGGACTTCAACCTAAAGACTCGTATTCATGACAACATGTCTACGCAACTCTTAACTTGTACAAAAATAAGGCTCTTGTCGTAAGTAGTAACCCTTTGTGTTTAGTAACATCACACAAGTGGATTAACAAGCATATATATTCATTTACTATGAAAAACTAAAGATTAAATTATCATGACATTCATTATCATTCAAACATGATATAAAGATCATACAAACACTATGGAATATCACTTAATAGTTAATACATAACACAAAGTAAACAACAATGTTCTTTGTAACAAAAGAACCAGTGAAAAACAATCGATCAAATTTATGTAGGACTAGAGAATAAGGCACCATGCATTAAATCTGGATGTAGTCAGTATCAAAGGGCTTGAACACATGACTGGCATGTTCCTCGATGAAACTCATGTGCTTTAATGGCATATGCATGTAAACAACCCAATCCTCATTGTTTTTCGAACTACCCATCGTCATCACAAAACAATCCTTCCTTGACGATGGGACATGACATGATCCGAATGTCACCTTGCCCCACCCAAAATCTATCTCATCCATGGTCTCAAATCTTTGTCCTGCTGAAACTGTGAATGACGTGATCTCTTCACCGACCAAAGCCTTTGATATGAGTGGTTGTCGCTTATGTTCTTCCACCCAATCTATTATGTCCAAGAAATGTTCTTTCGTAGTGGCTGGCTTCAAGAACTCTTGTACTTCTGTGGCGACATTGCATAGTGACATCTCCTTTAACTCCTAATATATTAAATAAAAGGATCCAATTACAATAGAGAGGTGGATAAGCGGGGAACATTGTTTTAACCTTTTAGGGTATTAGTTTTTAAGATTTACGTTTTAAAGAAAACAAACAAAAGTTTTGATTTGTTGTTAGTCAATTTTGTAATAGTTATCAAAGCTTATAATTATCCTAAAGAAAGTTAATTACCTGTGGTGTTTTAGACCCATATGGCATTGATAAACATTTCCAAAGTGTGATGCCATAAGTTTTTGTTTCACTTTTTCTTCTTTCTCACTCAACCGTCTTCTTCCATCTACGGCGATAATCACATTACATGATTGGTTTTGTTTTCCTGAGTTTTCCATGCTTAATGCTACTGATTTCCACAAGAAAGAGGTGAATGCCACCAACTTAGACCTCCTACATCCATTTTCGTTCGCCAATAGTTGTAACTTGTTAAGTTGCTCACCCTCAATGTAGTATACGCGATTAACAAGTCGGTACTTGTCATCATCTATGCCTAGATCATTGTCAGGGTGGGATGGTGGCGGTAGAAATGGAGCAAATACATTGTCTATTAATGGTGAATAACTTGTCGGGGACCTCGGTTTTAGGTGTGTCCTCCCAAAGGAGGGGGTCATAGAAGGGGTTTTCGATCTAGTCATGTCTGCCCATGTTGAAATAAACATGTTAGCTGAGTAGCCGTCTACTGCTCGATGATCAACCATAACCCCTATCACTATTCCATCACATTTTAACTTCGTAACCTGCATTTTTATTAAGGATTAATATTCTATAGCAATATGTTCATTCATAATAATAGCAAACTTTTCAAAGTAATATATATAATAAGAATTCCCAAAGTAATATATATAATAAGAATGGTCAACCTTTTCAAAAAGAACTTCACTTAATTTTACAAAATGAATTTGTCTTATTAATTCGAAAACAAAATCCACAGGTTGACCTTTATGTGAAAACGCACCTACCCGCCCGTCCACTTTTGTGAGAAGATATATGCATCCACGTAGGCACATTATGTGTGTGACAATCTATAGGTTTTGTTGTGTTTTGTACAAAAGTGGATAAATGGGGTAATAAGTTGTATAGTAGGGATACATATTCATAGGGAATGGTTATTCAAACACTCTTTTTGGTTATTTACACATATTTTTAACACACATTTAAACCCAACATACACCCTATAAAATGTGTATGAATAACAAATCCCTATTCATAAGTTTATTTTAAGAATTTTCCATTTATTCTCTTTAATTATTGATTCGATGTGAAAGGACCAATAAATTTTTTTATAAACCTGTACTTTGCGACTACACCATAAAGATGAAAAATAAGGCATTCATCTCATGGCAGACATAATTTTTTTCTTTTCTTTTTTCTTTTTTTATTTGGGGGGAGGGGTGGGGGTGGTAATAATAATTAAGTTTTAACAATTTAAAGTATTGAATTATTATAAGAAATGTTTTAATTTCATATTTATTAAGTTTGTTAAGAAACAGCTTATCAAAACAACTCATAAAATATTACATAATGTTTTCTTTTAATTATTGAAAAACAAATAATTTATTTTAATAACTTAATTAATTATGAACCAATAAATAAAAGCGACACCCAGTTAGTAGCAATGTTTTAAAATGTGAAGTTATAGGCTTAGAAATGCATTAGATATATCAGGTTCACACTTTTATGTGTGTGGAAGGTGATAGACATGAGTTAAAAAGGGTGGCTAGTAAGGCGTAATTTTTAAACTATAAGGACATGCATAATGTGGTAATGGTTAATGCGTAATGTGGTAATGGTTCTTAAAAGACATTTTTTTGGTAATGGTTAATGGCTCTTAAAAGACATTTTTTTGCCATATCATTAGTTCTTAACGCCCCAATACCGTCACGAATAGTGGTGTAGGAGCTTTATCTGCCCATATAATACCTCATTACGCATGAATTAAGTGGTAATAGGTTATAACTAGTTACTACCTGAATACCAAGAACGCCATGTTGTAATTTCTTGGGCATTAGTTTAAACTATAAGGACATGCGTAATGTGGTAATGATTAATGGTTCTTAAAAAACATTTTTTTGCCACATCATTAGTTCTTAACACCCCTATACTGTCACGAATAGTGGTGTAGGAGCTTTATCTGCCCATATAATACCTCATTACGCATGAACTAAGTCGTAATAGGTTAGAACTAGTTACTACCTGAATACCAAGAACACCATGTTGTAGTTTCTTGGGCATTAGTTTACCCTCTATGCACTCATCTGGTGTGTAAAGATCCAGTTCCTTGAGGTCTACGTCAGCGACAACTTCAAAGAAGTAAACGCCTCGGTTGTTGCAGTGAATTTGATTCTCTCCGGCAGCTTGGTTCCATGCTATCTCACCCGCAAGGGGAGGGTAGAGAGCGAGAGCTCGAGATAGTGAAGCTTTTAGAGTGTTTACAATGGTGGGAAAATTTTCATGGGAGGGTTTCTTGTAGAAAAAGATTGAGCCAATATCAAAAGGTGGCACAAGTAAATCAAAGTTTGTGAAGGGTAACGGTGGTCAACCCATGGTTCTTTTGCATGCACCACTTCATTCTCAATCACCTCAACCAAGAAACTATCATCCCTAATGCCCATGTCTAAAGAGAGATATAGAGAGAGGTGTGCAGAAATAGTGCAGGTTTGGATGACATTACTTAGCAAATTATCGGCACTATTTATAGGTGTAGATTGGTGTAAGATGACTCATATTTCAAGTTGGAATGCAACTGTACATGTTATATTTAATCTAACTTATTAATCCAATAAGTCAAATGAAATCAAATCAATTTGTAAAGCAACATTAGACTTGCTGTGGGGAGTCTGGGACCGGCCATACAATATAACTGGCTTCCATGTCCAAAACCATGTATGATATTTATGTCGACCATAATACACAACATTGTTTTAGAGATTTCGGATGCCCCAAACGAATACTAAAAATGACCTTTATATAAAACATTTTTTCATACCATCTACGATAAATGTAATAAAAATAAATAAAATAAAGTTATCATAGCAATAAACAATAGGGAATATCTTATAGAATAATAACCAACTTTCAAAAGTGTTCCAATTAGGTCACTCATGCATATTTTGTTCAAATCGGGTTACTAAATCTTCAAATCGAGTCTCACCGATTTTTTATGCGTCAAGAAAGAAATGGAGGATAAGATGTGGTGGTTGGAATTTGCAATATATGTTGTTAAATTTAAAAAATTTAAAAAAACTTTAATTATGTTAAAATTGAAAAATAAAAAATAAAATTCACATCGTCACTCAACATCAACATAAAAAAAAAGATAAAAAGATTTCGTATGTGAAACAAAAAAGAAAAACGCTAAAAAAGCATGTTAAAGCCTTTAATTTAATATAATATGAATGTTGAGTGAATTAACTGAAACACATTTTAAAGTTGAGTGACCAAATTAAAACACTTTTAAAACTTGGTTACTATTCTATGAAATTGCAACATAATTAATTAAACAATAAATAAAACAAAGTTAAACGAACCGTGAGACTATTTTAGCATTTTTGAAGCAAAATTGCTTATTAGTTAGACATAAGTCATATACAATATACTCAAGAATCTCTTAATCAGTCAAGAATCTTATAATTATAATAAAAAATTAATCAAGAATCATATATTTAATAAAGAATCAAATAATCGTTTGAGGGCTTAAATATGTATTGGTTTAGCAAAATATATGGTGGGTTAAAGGTGTAGAGTTAGGTTAAAATACAAAATAAATAAAAATAATAAAAATGATGAGAAATAATCTAGTTTATTGGTCTTAGATTTTAATAGTTATGATTAATTTGAGAAGAAAAAAAATGATAGAAAGGGCATATATGAAATAGTCTATATTTGTTGACTTTCTCTCTTCACATGCAAGACACATATTAATTCTTTAATCATTTTAAAACTTTCATAAATTTTTCATGCAACAATTTTAAAAAAATCACCATAATAACAAACATTTTTTTATCTTTAATATAAGTATCATATTTATGTAAAAAATTAATTAGTTGGTTTTTATGCATTGTGATATTAGTTGGTCATTGTGTTTTTCAGTTGTTACATATATTAAAGATAAAACTTAAAACAAAAATTACGTCACTGTGTCTTTTGTTTATCATTGTGTATATATGCTCACCATTTTGTCTCTTATTTGTTATTATGTCTTTGTAGTCATCAGTGTGTTTTAGTCATTGTACATTACTTTCATTGTGTATTATGTTTAAATCATTGTGTATTATGTATTTACTATTTTGTTTTATGTTTCAAATCATTGTGTAATATGATTGTGTTTTACGTTTTATGTTATTGTGTAATATTCATTCACACTACGTGAATATTGGCTTTTAGCCACACACATGCTCTGGGCGTTTTGCCACACCTCGGTCTAAATGTGTGGCTAAAGGTCGCTTTCGCCACACATTTGTTATTCGTGTGACTAAAAACACACCTGTTAAAACCTTTAGCCACATAAATTAGATTTTTGTGGCAAAAAATCATACCTGCTGGAACATTTAGCCACACGTTTTCAATTCATGTGACAAAAAACACACCTGTTAGAACCTTTAGCCACATAAATTAGATTTTTGTGGCAAAAAATCACACCTGCTGGAACATTTAGCCACACTTTTTCAATTCGTGTGACAAAAAACACAGTTGTTCGAAACCGTTAGCCACAATTTCATAAAAAAATGTGACTTTTACTTGCCACACTTAGTAAACTATGGCCAAATATGATCTACGCTCACAGTAGTTTGATAACGATGTGGTTAAAAACTAATACATATGGCCACACTTACGGGTATATGTGACCATAGAGTATTGTTTGTTAGCCACTTATAAGTTTTATATGTGGCTAAAAGTTAACGGTGACAGCAAACAAAACGTGTGGCCGTTAGTAGTTAATGGCCACACCTTAATTGTTTCATATGTGGCTAAAAGCTTATACATGTGGTCACACTTAAGGGGTTTATGTGACCATAAAGCATTATGGTATAGCCACTTATAAATTTTTATGTATGGCTAAAAGCTAACAGTTACATTAAAACAAAAGTGTGATTATTGATAATTAATAGCCACGTTCTAATTCTTTTGTGTGACCAACCAGACATCCACCCTTCAGTAACCAATCTGAACCCTAATCCATCACCTGTTGCTAATACTTTCATCACTCATTAACATCGATTGAAGCTCATCTTGGTTAGGTAAGCAATTAGGTCTTGGATTCAATCGATTAGTATTCGTTCTAATTTAAACAGTCTTGATACAAGTTGCAAGTGACATTTTTGAATCTTTACTTTTTATCATTGTTGGATTTATATTTTCTAACGGGGGTTTTTAACATGATTAATTAGAACCCTAGTGATGTCATAAACATGTTAAGGTTTGAGTTTTGTTGAGAACATTTGTCTGACAGATTCGTTCTCATTTATTGATTGGTCTGTAAATCACTGTTAAATGATGATTATTGATCAAATTTTGATTTTAGGATATAGTATTCTGAGTCTAGTTTCCAGAAAGGTAAATTTTGTAATTTTGGGTGAGTATTGAATACCTATGATTTTACAAAAACATATGTCAAAGTTGATTCGGGGAGTTATATTCTGGTCCATTTTTCAGACACCATAACTCCCTAATGACAAACCCAAACGGGTTGGTTCCACTTCTGGAACTTAGTATTATGAGTTTAAAAGATAACCCAATTGGTCTTACACAATTTGGTTTAATGAGTTGATAGAACGATTAAACTAGTTTTTGTTGCGCAATCTGCTGAACTGTTAGTACCTATCTGTAATTGTTGAATTATTGTGAGTTTTCTATGCTTGAGAAAAATATAATAAAAATTGTTTGAGAAACCTGATTCATATATCATACTGTGGTAAATTTTGTAGAATTTATCCTTAATCTTTTCTTTGTGAATAAAATCAGTTTGTACATGCCAGAATCTGTCTCGTGAACTAAATGATCATAAGTTAAGTTGTATGATGAATATTTGGTTTCTTTGCCATGATATGATGTGTGGATACATGTTAGGACTTTCGGTACTGTTGACATTACTTATTATCACCAACGATTCGTCGGGTCAAGTTTGTGTTTGTGTGTGAGTTCATACGTGGGTCTTAGAGTCATGTGTTGTTGAACATACTCTCATAACTTAAAACACTTGTACTAGGTAACAGTTAACGAGTTAAATGCATTCATTTGGTTTTGAGAAAACTCTATTACACGTGACACCAGGTTTTGGATTGAAAACACGGACATACTTGCATACTAGTTTTGAAAACACTAAACGTTTGCCTATACTTGTTTTATGGATTAAAAACAAAAAACGTTTTGAAGTATTGGTTATGTAACCTGCTGAAACGGGCAAAAACGAGCTGAACTATTGATTTTTTATTGCTGAATTGATGCAAAATTGGTCAAAACGTGCTGAAACGAGCCGTTAAGTGTTGAAACGGACTGAAAAATCGATGAAACGAGCTGTTTAACATGATGTTTGCTGTAAAAATGAGCTGTTACGTGCTGAAACGAACTGAAAACTTGCTGAAACGAGCTGTTTAACATGCTGTTTGCTGTTAAAACGAGTTGATAAGTGCTGAAACGGACTGAAAAATCGCTAAAACGAGCTGTTTAGCATGTTGTTTGTTGTAAAAACGAGCTGTTAAGTGCTGAAATGGACTGAAAAATCGATGAAACGAGCTGTTTAACATGATGTTTGCTGTAAAAACAAGCTGTTACGTGCTGAAACGAACTGAAAACTTGCTGAAACAAGCTGTTTAACATGTTGTTTGCTGTTAAAACGAGCTGTTAAGTGATTAAACGGAATGAAAAATCGCTGAAACGAGCTGTTTAGCATGTTGTTTGCTGTAAAATGAGTTGTTAAGTGCTGAAACGAACTGGACTGGAACATGAATTTTAATGATAAAACTAAAACATTTCCTCCGTTGTCCTTGTTAAAAAAAAAGACTCGAGACCCGTTTTGACCCGTTCCGACCTTGACCCATTTTGACCCGGACCCGTTATGACCCGAACCTTTTGACCCTGACCCGTTCCGACCCGAACCATAACAACCTTTTTTTAAGTTGACCCGTTCCAACCTTGACACGTTTCGACCCTATGTTTAATGTATATCGACGGTTTAGGCGAGTTGTACCTCTTAAGACACAATTTAAAATTATATTCATAATGGGCCATTAGAGATTCAAGGCCCAATATAGCCCATTAGGACATGTATGACTTGTATTTGTCTATTATGGTCTAATATGACTCCCTATAACACGATATAACCCTTAAATATCTAATGTTACATATCACATGCCATAATAGGCCACTAAGAGATTACAAGCACTAATATGGCCCATTAAAGCGACTATGACATGAAAAAGGCTATAATGGGCCACTAACACCAACAAGGCCCAATAAGACCTATTGATGAAAGTATCACATGTTATCGGCCAAGTATCTAACTATAACTAATGACATTCCTATACAACCTTCTTAGAGTAACTATGATGTGATAAAGGCTATAATGGGCCACAAACACCAGTTAAGGTCCAATAAGGCCCATTGATGAAAGTATGACATATTATTGGGCTTTAACCAAACTATGACTCACTAAACTCATATTCAACCCTTTTAGAGCAACTATGATATGATAGAGACTACAATGGGTCACTAACAACAATCAAGGCCCAAGACGGCCCATTAATGCAAAGTATGACGTGCTACTGGGCGTTAACACCAACTATGAGTCACTACACTCCTATACAACCTGTTAAATTAACTATGACATGATATAGATATATTGGGTCATTAACAACAATCAAGGCCCAATATGTTCCATTAATAAAAGTATAACATGTTATTGGGCGTTGACACATGACTATGGCTCACTACACTCATATACAACCTCCTTGTAGCGACTATGACATGATAGGTGATATGATGGGCCACTAATATCAATCAACGCCATTTGATGAGACCAACTATGACTCACTACACTCCTATACAACCTGTTAACGTAACTATGACATGATAGACCCATACTGGCCATTAACAACAATCAAGGTCCAATAAGGCCCATTGATGAAAGTATGACATATTATTGGGCGTAACCAAACCATGACTAACTAAACTCATATTCAACCATTTTAAAGCAACTATGATATGATAGAGACTACAATGGGTCACTAACAACAATCAAGGCCCAAGACGGCCCATTAATGCAAAGTATGACGACCAACTATGACTCACTACACTCCTATACAACCTGTTAACGTAACTATGACATGATAGAGACATTATTGGCCATTAACAACAATCAAGGCCCAATATGGCCCATTAATAAAAGTATGCCATGTTATCGGGCGTTGACACATGCCTATGGCTCACTACACTCATATACAACCCTCTTGTAGCAACGGGGACATGATAGATGCTATAATGACCACTAATACCAATCAAGGCCCATTGATGAATGTATAACATGTTGGGCCATTGACACAAATCAAGGCCAAATATGGTCTATTGACGAAAGTATGGTGTGTTTCAGGCGTTAACACCTAACCATGACTAATGACAGTCCTATACAACTTTTTTAGAGCAATTGTGACATGATAGATGTTATAATGGGACACTAACACCGATCAAGAACTAGTATGACCCACTAATGAAAGTATGGTTTATTGGGCGTTAACACTGATTACTACACTCTTATACAACTCTTTTAGAGCAACTATAAATATCACTTGTATTTATTTTATATGTTTTTATATTTAAAATACAATTTTTTTATATTATATAAATTTTAATTAGTTGTTATATATATATATACACTAACAACTCTTTATTTTAATTATTAAAAATAAATTAAATTCATATTTAGTTCATATTAATTTCACTTCCCTCAAAATTTTAAATTAAATTCAACCCCCTCTTTTCATCAAAAAAATTTGAATTACCCTCCTATTCTTAAATTTAATTTGACCACATATTTAACCTACATTTTTTTCTTTCTCTTCATTCCTTCTTATTATTCTTCTTCTTCATCTCTTTACACCCACCATAATCCTCAATCATTAATTCTCTAACTCACTCAATTCTTAACCAAATCCTTTGATTCCGGGCTCTAATATAATTATTTTTGCGAAAGGAATTCACGTGTGGTGTCGGTTTTCATCAATTCTATCTCGTTTTTTGCCGGATTCGTGTTGAGTGTGAAGAACCCTAAGAACCAAGTTTGGGGATTTTCAATTTTAAGTGTTATTTCTTGTAATTGAAGCTTAGTACATCTTCTTTCATCGCTAAAAAGGTATGAATTTCACTTGTTTGATGACAACAGTTTGCAGACAGATTCATTTTCGTTTATTTATTGGTATGTAACTTGATGTTAAACGATGATTACTGAACGATTTTTGATTCTAGGATATAGCACTATGAGTCTAGTTTCCAGAAAGGTAAAGCTTGTAATTTTTGGACAAGTTTTGAATAGTTTTTATGATTTTACAAAAACACTGGTCAAAGCTGATTCGGGGAGTTATATGTTGGCCTGTCTTTCCGACACCATAACTCCCTAATGACAAAACAAAATGGGTTGTTTCCAGTTCTGAAAGTTAGTATTATGAGTTTTGAAGACAACCCAATTGGTCTTGCACAATTTAGATTAATGAGTTAATAGAACCATTAAACTAGTTTTTGTTGCGCAATCTGCTGAACTGTTAGTACCTATCTGTAATGGTTGAATTATTGTGAGTTTTCTATGCTTGAGAAAAATATAATAAAACTGTTTGAGAAACATGATACATATTTCATACTGTAGTAAATTTTGTAGAAATTTACCTTAATCTTTTCTTTGTAAATAAAATCAGTTTGTACATGTTATAATCTGTCTCATGAACTAAGTGATCATAAGTTAAGTTGTATGATGAATGTTTGGTTGATTTGCCATGATACGATGTGTGAATACATGTTAGGACTTTTTAGTGGACATTGATTATTATCACCAACAAGTCGTCGATTCAAGTTTTTGTTTGTGTATACATTATGTCTAATGTGATTATGCGTGATAATCGTCGTGCTTTGAGGTTTCGCCTCACATTAACCCTTTACTAGTTATGATGCTAATATTTTAACAATTTTAGGTTTAAAAAGTTAGAGTCGAAATGGAAAAAGATGAAAAGAAGTCAAGAAACGAGTTGGAAGAATGAGCGCAACGAATGGAATAAATGGAAAAAACTTAAGGAACACGAAGAAAGGAGGCAAAAACAATTTGATTAGTTTATGAGAAAGTTTGAGGTCGGGAGTAATTAGTAGTAATTTCAAATATTTTGAATTCATAACTTATTAGTGAAGGTTTGTTAATGTAAACTTGTTTTGAATTTATGTTATTGTGTTTGTTAAACTTATGAAATAGCCACATTTATCTATGTGTGATCAAAAGTATGATAATAGCCACACTTTATATTACAAAAGCATTATGTGTGACAAACGGTAAGACAATGGCCACACCACAAACTACAAAAGAGTGTTTGATTGGCAAGTTTACATTTTTAGCCACATTGACAATAACCTCCAGTGTCTATATGATATGATTAGCCACACAGTACCTCACTATGTGTGACGAAAAGTTTGACAATAGCCACACTTTAAATTACAAAAAGCATTATGTGTGACAAACAGTAAGACAATAGCCATACTATAATCTACAAAGGAGTGTTTGAGTGGCAAGCAAACATTTTTATCCACTTTTAACGTAATTTCTAGTGTCTGTATGATATAATTAGCTACTCTATTTTTAATTTAAGTGGTCATTTCTTTGCTATATCCACACGGTATAGGTCACAATGCAAGCTTAACACAACCCTATTGGCCACATTATTATAAAATTCATGTGGCTGAACATGAATTCATGTGGCTGTATACGTGCAATGGTCACTCATAGTAAATAGTCAAGTGGCCATTTTCTACCGTTTAGCCACACTTATTGGAGATGATTCTTGATGGCCAGCAACTAATGCCTGTACCCTTTAGCCACACTTATTACCACATAAGGCCACTAAAAAATGTGTGTGGCCATATCATACCCACGGTGTCGCGACATTTGGCCACATATGACCTGAACCAAATGTGTGTGGCTAAAGGCCTACGACCACACTTTTTTCGTGTGGCCGAAGGTCAATTTTCACGTAGTGTCATTATTGTGTGTTTATGTAGATACAATTATAATTTTATCATTATCTTTACATATAAGAATTACATAACGACGTTATTTTACTATTTCAATTTTCAGATATCACTTCTGAAAAAAAACACAATGATGAGCATATATAGAAAGACACAATGAAGAGCATAAGACACAATGACAAATATAAAAACACAATGATGTTTATTTTAATTTTTATAAAACAAAATCATACTCATATTAAAGATAAAAATAATGTTTGTTATTATAGTGAACTTTAAAAGAATGAAAAAGTTATAAACATTTTAAAATAATGAAGAAATTGACATGTATTTTACATGTGGCTAGAGAAATTATATGTTTTTCCTTTTATGCCCTACCACATTGGGTCCCTACTTGACACATGATAATCAATATTTAAGGCTTCTCAATTCTCATCATTTTCACTTTTATTACCCTTCGTAAAATAACTCAACCCTAATTTCATTTTTATTACCCTTCGTAAAATAACTCAACCCTAAAGGTGTATTGAATGCCGGGTTAAATGTGCGACTTATTTAAAACCTATTTAAAAAAAACAATATATATATATATATATAAAAGAAAATAAGTTTCATAGCCCCCTTAGAATGGCCCTAAGCAGTAGCTCATCCGTGCCTCACCTCCGAGCCAACCTTGTGAATACAATAAGTGTATGACACTTGTAATATAATCAACGCTAATACTATCCAATCTCGTGGCGAAAATAGTGCATAACCTAGTTTTATGTCGTAAATCATGTTTTATACATGTAGTATGACCTAATTTTTTCTTTGGCTTGGAACACAAACCTCTTCATCTTTCCTATCACAACCATAAACACAAACCCAGCTATTTGGTTTTCCGATTTGGGCTTCAATAAGTAAAAAAAAACATAAATACCCCTCAATTTAACGGAGTTTTTGGATATGGTTACTAGATTAAATGAAAATGGCAACTTTTAGAAACATTGAGGACGATCATGTGTATAAAGTTTCAAATAGAAATAACAAAAATGAGCAAATCACATAGACAATATATAATAGTGTTTTCTTGATATTTAGTTTTTTTAGGTTATCGCAACGTCGATTTCATACCACGTACAAATTATCAAAGGATAGACTTCAAACTCACCAATCATATTCTTGATATTTAGTTTTCTAGGTTATCACAAAGTCGATTTCACCATTGGGGTCCACTTCAAACTCACCAATCATATGCAAACACATACACCATGGGCGGATCCACCAAGTAAATGGGAGGTTCCCAAGAATCACTAGAGTTTCAAAATAATAATGTGTTGGTATTTAGAAAATAATTTATAAATTAGAAACAAACCATCCTAATTATAATATAGGTTGTTGGCATGGTGGATAAGGCTTTAACTTGGTTAATTGAATGTCACAAGTTCAAATCCGTTTTACACTATTTTTTTTCCTATGCAGCATTTTGGATTTCAAATCTGTTTTACATTACTCTTTTTTAACTTTTTTATGCAAGCTTTTTAGGGTTTCAGAAACAAAAACTTTTAAACAAAGATACAATTACAAACGCTACTCTGTGTCTTTCTCGCCTCTCTCCACTATGATTACGCAGGCGCCACACCTCATTCCTCCGGTTGTTTAGGAATTCGGGCGAACGATTGTATTTATATTATGTAGCGATTTCAAAGGTTGAAGAGTCATAGGTAACAACAAGTATTTTTTTAATTCATAAAGACCATTGTATTTATATTATGCGTTTTTAATATCGAATGATTGTGTCTTTTTTATTATTATATCATATTTTATTATGTATTGAACTGACCCGGACCATCGAATCGACCTGAAATTTTTATATCTCATTCCTTAAAATTGAAGCATCTAAAAGTAGTGTAACACATGAAAAGTTACTGAATACGCCACTGTGTCACACACACACATTTATTTACTTCTTTTCGTTTGATTTTAAATATTAGTTAAATCATAGCATGCTAGTTAAGGTTGAGCAAGTTAAAACTCCACTGCCTAAGCGACAATGACGCTTTAACTAGCCATTACTAATTAAACCACAACAGGCGCCGACAACCTTAAGAGAGAAGACTACTTGTAAGACAATGCCACTTTTGGTGTTCATACGAAGATAAATAAATGATCCAATTGACAACTTGGAAGGTAATGTCAACTTGGGTTGGTGTGAAGACGTGTGTTCTTTTAGTCCAGATTTGAACGAAAAAAATATGAACATATCTTGGATTAGTAGATTACATGAAAAAGGAGGAAATAAAAAAAGCAAAAATATTCCCTCGCAACATGTTAGAGACTAGTTGACTAATGAAGTTTTTCTTAGTGGATGCAATGAATATCTTACGTTCTTCCTTTTAATTTTTTCAATTTTCACTATGGTAAGGGTGGACGAAACATCCAATTCACACCACGCCAGCTCGTCTAAGTAGCGCTAGCACACATCCGAATGGTATGACAATATCCAACAACGGCGAGTAGAAAGACTTTGAAAGACGATGGGGGATGTTTTTATACAAGGTTTCGCTACATATTGTTGAACATAAAACAGCTGTAAATCAAAAACAATAAAAAGCTGATCGCTTTGGCGTCGGATCCTCGATCATTTTTAGTGGTTTACGTAGAACCAACGAGTAAATTTCAAGTGAAACGATTTAAATAAGAAAATGAGCCAATTATTCAACAGCATCTACGTTCAATCGTTATATGTTATATATGTGTGCATATGTAGATATAAACTTTCTGTTTTTATTGCTTTTATATTGAGTTGTTATATTAATTGATGTTAATATTTAAAATTTAAAATTATATGGTGACAACGTTGGACAAGTGAATGTTAAATGGTTTGCTTGGTGGAACCAATTGAATTGTTGACCAAGTGAATCAGTAGGGGAATGATTTAAATAAAAATTAATGAGCCAATTTAACAGAATATGCATTCAATCATTATATATATATTTTTTAACTTTCTGTCTTTTTAATATATTAATATTGAGTTGTTATACTAATGTTATATATAAAATGTAAAATTATATAGTAGCAACACTATTACATGTCCGGACAATTGTAGTTGTTGCTTTGCCTCGGGTGAAACAGTGGATCACGTGTTTACGTCTTGTTATGTTGCTTCCGTAGTTTGGCATAACATTAGTTTGTTGTGTTATATACTCATGATATATGTGTGTTCGATCCAAGATGTGTTTGATCTTCTTAAACATATACACCCGAAAGACTTACATTAATTCCATGTGTTACACTCAGACTATTCTTAAATAAATGATGAAGGTGAAATAGAAAGAAAGTAGTGTTTGGTCTTCATAAACAAGATGTGTTTGATCTTCATAAACATGTTCCTAGCATTGAGCATAACAGAAAGAAGGTAGTGCAATCAATCGTCATGGTAGCATGTTGGTGTATATTGAAAGCCAGGAACAACTATATTTTTCTAATATTCCGGTTAAGATTGAGCAGATTTTAGATGGCATTAAGGTGTTAAGCTACTTGTTGATTAAAAGTAGATATAGAAGGTTGGATTTCGACTGGACTAGATGAAAAATTTTGGCTTTGTAATATGTTTTTGTTGTGTTGTTGCCGGCTCCTACTAGCAGCTTGTTAGTGGGGGCTTTTGGCTTGTAGTAATGAAATTTACGGTTCAAAAAAGTATATATATAGTAGCAATGCTGGCTAAGTGAAAGTTCAAATACAGATATTATTGAGGCGATTCTAAACAAGTACAAGAGAATATTGTACAACCCGAAAGATTTCGCCTACTACGTCCATGAGGTTGTGATAAACATAATATATGGAAAGCCATGCGTTGATGAGTTCGGAGTTTGAAGTCGGCTCTCAAAAGAAAAAAAGAAAAATAATAAAATATTCGAATCGGAAAATTATACATCTACCTTGACGAACCTACCTAAAAAAGTAACTTGTTTTTAAAGCTCAATGACTGAGATGATGTACGGGCCCATTACTAAAACTCTAAAACCAATACTTTAGTCTTTTATGATTTATTTTTGGAATTTAAATTATACTTGTATCTTTGAAACTATTTTAATTTCTGTCGTTAGGATAGAGTAGATCAGATACTCGTGTATTATACAATTTGATTAAAAAGATGTTCGACATACTTGACACGGTTTGAATAATTAATGTACAACTCATGGATCTACTAGTGTATACAAATAGTTTGTTAGGGTACAATTTATGGATAGACTAATGTATAACTTGTCGATCATAAATAAAATTGATCATCAATATAAGATTAGGCAAAACCATATTTGAAGCCGGCAAAGTTGGGGCATTTTGTGAAGTTTGTGTAGTAATGCAAAGAAGCTTTATTTTATCCACAACCTTCAATTTGGTCAGATTTTCGACTAGGTTTGGCTTATAAGTTAATAAGTATTCCTTTTTATAAAGAAATTTCCAAATTGGTAACCATCTTTTTAAAACACTGGTTTGCAATCTTATATACAACAAGCAAAACAAATATTATCAAATTTTATTATTTACAATAATTCCATGTGTTACACGAGTCTCAGACTATTCTTAAATAAATGATGAAGGTGAAAAGTGAAAACACATAAGAGCGGGCGGGGCACTACTTGATAAGCCACCCATCACGCGTGATGGGTAATTGAACACCGCCACCGGTCCTTTGTCAAGCGCGATGGGGTATGGTTGCGTGATGGCCATCACGCAAGTGATGGGGTGAAAATCTTGAAGGGAGCCGTTGGATGTATCCGTTGGGGATGGAGGAGCCGTTGGAAGGCTTTAAAAATGTAAAAAAAAACATATTTTACCTATATAAATAACTAAAACATATCTTCAAAACATACACAAATCCAACTCAAATCCAACTCAAAATCTTCTACTACACACACCATTTTAACATATCAAATGGAGGGTTCTAAGAAACGTGGGTCAGGTTCAAAGAAAACCCAAACCCCGACCAAAGGTTCAACAACATCTAGGCGAACCGACGAGATTTCGGTTACAAGACGAACCCGACACAACCCAACCATTCCAACAACCACCTTCCCAACAACAACCTTATTATCCACAACCTTTTCAATCGTCCCAAAACCAACAACAACCTTCCCAACAACAACGTTATTATCAACCGTCCCAAAACCAATCGTTTAAAAACAACATTTTATTCCAGTTTTTTCTACCCAAAATTATCCAAATAATGCTTTTCAAATGTTTGGATCTCAACCGTCTCAACCGCCTCAGCCGTCTCAAATGTCTGTCGATCCCCTAGACGATAACGAGGTTACATCCAAGAGGTAGCTATTTTAGTTTATTTATTTTATAATCTATTACTTTATTTTTACAATTTGAGATATATATTTTTTCTAAATGTTTTATAGTCCTGAGCTCCTCAAAGCGGAGCGAGCGAGGCGACTATCATAAATGACGCTTTGGCCGAATATGTCCGAGTTTTCAAATGTAAGGATTTTCCCCACTTGGAAGCGTGGGAGATTGCGAGACATCAAGCGAAGTGGGAACCGATTCCCTTGGTCGATATGAACTGACCAACGGCTCCAAGGAAGAAAGGATCTTCTTCAAAAAGACCAAAAACTTCTGAGTCCGGGGACTACACAACGTCTACCGGCGACTGGTCATGCAACATGCCGAGCATGAACTTGAACGAGGAACCCGAAGATATACGCACACCCACACGGCCGAATCGCAAGAAAAGTGGAGAATCGTCAAGACTTGGAAAAGAAGCGATGGCCGAAAACTTCATCGAATACAAGTCGGCTAAGATGGAGGAAATGGCCGAGACGAAGGAGCGAAAGAAACAAGCTCATATTTTAAAAATGAAACGTGAGGAGACATATATCAACCATTTGAATGAAAACCAAAAAAACGCCGATCTAACTTTCATCCTACAACCGCACGAACATCTTGAGGAACACTTTAAATCGATCATACTTCAACGCAAACGCGAGATATGCGACAAGTGGGGTTGGGAAGGGCCGTAGGTTTTTTTTTTATTTTTTGTCAGTTTTTTTTAATTTAGTTGTCTTTATTTAATGTAATATTGTTTTATTTTTTATTTAATGTAATATTGTTTTATTTTTATTTTTTAATATTTGTTAAAAAAAATTCCATCACACCACACCACCATCCCTAGTAAAAATCCATCACATTTGATGGATTTGAGGTTGGTGATGTGACTCACCACCATTGAAGATGGTGTGTGATGAACTTTGCACCACCCCTCCCCCTGATAAGTGTTCTAAATGCACGTCTAGAATTATAATCATAAAAAAACAATATACTATTATTTAATTACACAACATATTGTTGTAATTTGTATTGTTATTGTTTATGTACATCATAAAATAATGACTGAATATGATTAATACATTATAATGTTAAATCTAAATCACGTTATAAAAGTAAGAATCTGATACATAAGTGTGTAATCAATTTATGGAGATTAATGTAGGACAGAAAACATTTACAGTATATGAAAAGTGTACCGATTTTTTATGGTTTATTTTTTTAGGAAAATTGGTTTTTATTTGTCTCAACTATTTTATTTTTGCCGGCGCTGATCCCAACTATCATTTTGGCTGGCAACGGTCCCAACTTTCACATACGTTGAATCCACCGGTCCGCGACTAACGGAGTACTAACTCCGTTAGGTAAAATCTGATGTGTCGTCCTAGTTGTCAAAAGCCTGATGACATGGGCATCCTACGTGGACCGGCTGTGTATTATAACCAACGTTTTATACTTAAACATTATACAAACATAAATTCCGTTAGTTGAGAATTTGGGGATTTAGGGTTGTATAATTTGGGAATTTATGTTTGTATAATGTTTAAGTATAAAACGTTGGTTATAATACACAGCCGGTCCACGTAGGATGCCCATGTCATCAGGCTTTTGACAACTAGGATGACACATCAGATTTTACCTAACGGAGTTAGTACTCCGTTAGTCGCGGACCGGTGGATTCAACGTATGTGAAAGTTGGGACCGTTGCCAGCCAAAATGATAGTTGGGACCAACGCCGGCAAAAATAAAATAGTTGGGACCAATAAAAACCAATTTTCCTTTTTTTTATTATTAATTTTAGAACGATAACTTTCTTTAAATATGGCGACCTAGCAAGATGTTAGAGCCATCAACAACAAACAACTCATTAAAAGGAAAAAAACAACACCAATCTTTCCAACATAGAGAGATTTATATGAAGACCTACTCTTAATTCAAAGAAAATCTAAAGACTTTGATATCTTCCAAAACTTTATGAACCATAATGCTTTTACTTTCAAATGTAGCCTCGTTTCTTGCTTTCCAATTACACCAACAAGCCGTCACGATAATCCGTTGTAGAACTTCATTCTTCTTGTTACATAGTGGAGCGGTTTTATGCATAGAAAGAAGATGTCAAACCTATAACGTGAAAATCGGAGGAATGCAACACCAAGAACTAATGAAACTCCAAATCTGGTTGGCAATTGGACATGCAATAAACAAATGTTCGCACGGCTCACATAGCGCACTCAACCGAATTTAGCTGTATATTTAGGTGGAATAAACTGTAGGTCAAAGCAATCCAGCACCAAGCAATTCTTTTTAGTGACATTAGCAAACAAGTTTGGAAAAACATCTTTAAGAGGTTGTGGTTCAATCCAGAACCTAATTAAATTACTATCACCAATTTTGCCCTTTATCAAAGTCCCACTATAAAATGTTAGAGACAGCAGGTCGGTTCTCCATCTTTTCAATAGAGTTCTGTTACGGACTGAAACCATTGCAAGGTATGAGACTTGTCCCACATCGTTTGTATGGGCAATTGATGTGAGGTTTATAAGCCAAATGGGTTCCCTCACCTATCAGAGCCATTAGCAAACAAGTCTTTTAGGTTGAGTTCTTCTGTTTGGCTTGTAACACTGGTATCAGAGCCAACTTCGGAGTGGTGGCCTGGAGGAAGTCAGCCGTGACCAACGAGGACTCGGAGTGGTGGCCTGGAGTGAGCCAGCCATGACCAACGTGGTCGTGACCAACGAGGACGTTGGCCCTTAAGGAGAGTGCATTGTTATGGACTAAAACCATTGCAAGGTATGAGACTTGTCCCACATCGGTTGTATGGGTAACTGATGTGGGGTTTATAAGCGAAAATGGGTTCCCTCACCTCCAGGCCACCACTCCGTGGGCCACCACTCCGAGGTTGGCTTTGATACCAATGTTACAAGCCAAACAGAAGAACTCAACCCAAAAGACTAGTCTGATAGGTGAGGAAACCCATTTGGCTTATAAACCCCCACATCAATTGGCCATACAACAAATGTGGGACAAGTCCCATACCTTGCAATGGTGTCAGTCTGTAACAAGTTCCAAACACATGTGATACGTTTCGCATGTGGGAGTATGTGCCACGATCTAACTGAATTATGAATTGCAACAATGACTTTTCTCCAAAGCGCATTTTGCTCATTTTTAAATCTCCACCATCATTTCGTTAAATGAGCAGTATTTGCATTCCGTAAAGGCGTGAGCCCAAGACCACCCGCCTCAATAGGGGTGGTTATCATGTCCCAAGTAACCCAACAAATTTTGTTATTATCCGCGTTCCCACTAAAACTAGGATTAGAAGATTAATTACAACTTGATTGACATAACTGAGACAAAATTAGAGTGACGTAATTGAACAACAAAACTTGGTTATCATTCTATGAAGTTTTCCATTTTAAAAATGTATCAAGTTTTCACTTTTAAAAATGTTCTTACTGCTTGAAACGTTACAAAGTCACGATACTCGGGCTTATAAAAAAGAGGGACGATCTTCTGAGTGAGTGAGGAAGGCAAATATTAGTATATGATGGGTCTCCATTATGCTTTTTAAAACGGGTGTTGAGGATTTATGTTTGTTAGACTGTTCGTGTTGCTACAATCTATTTTTTTTTCTACATGCATGTTTAGTCAGCATGCTACATAAGCTTTTTACCCAAACACTTGTTTGCCTCTACACTATCATACCCATTCTTCTGACACGTATAATATCTTTTGTTATTTAATTATATATGTTGTGAGACGATAAAAGAATAATAAATGGGCGTATGTTGCCGGACGTTGCCAAGAACATCCACCTAAATGCATCTATGCCCCACAATGGTTTGTGGGACAGTGTTTGTTGGACATGGGGAGTTTTTTCTTCCAACCTGAAGATAGTATTAATGGTTTTAGGACTTTAGTTGTAATCTTTAATATAGTTAGGTGCCTAGGCATATGACTTCAACCTATTAAGACTTTTAAGTAGTAATCATTTGAATTTGTTGGGATACATGCTCTTTTAGGGGTTATTGGTCTTCTGCTTCAATGGTATGGGGATAACGATTAAGGCTTGAGATCCTTAATGTTTTAGGTTTAAAACCTAACTTAAGAGGTTTCCCACCGTGGTGGGTTTCTTTCTTGATAGTGTTCTTAGGTGAGGCACGAATGGAACGTCAAAATTAGTATGAACGGTTGGCATCCCGTCTTAGGAAGACTCACTCATGTATTAAGGGTGGATACAAACGCTATTAAAAAAAAGAAGCTCTCTTAGGGTGTGTTGTGGTTTAACTAGCGAAGGATTGTTAAAACATCTGGTCACTGCCACGTAGAAAGTGAGACTCTAAGCGTTTAACTAGTACGCCCTTTAACTAGCATGTTATGGCTTAACTAAGTTTGCCTAGATATTAAAAAAAATAAAGAAAAAACTAATAATTATAACAAAAAGGTATGATGGGTTGGTATTGTGGTGCACCTACTTATTCTTTGAGTTTCACGTCCTTAAGGGGATGACGCTCCCCATGGATGGCGTATCATTTGATTAAGCTAGGGCGGTGTGGATGTTGCCATCATACCATTAATGTGACATTAATGACGCCTCCAAGACGAATGGCCTTAGAGTAGAAGGGGTGCAAATTTTGAACCTGAAAGTACTAAAAAAACAATCCAATGATATCTTTCAAACTCATTTGAACCTAAACCTACATATCCTATAGGGTTGCTACACCATTTTTGAAACCAAAACAACCCATTTGAACCTAAACCTACATATCCTATAGGGTTGCTACACCATTTTTGAAACCAAAACAACCCGAGTTCAACACACTTAGCACAACACCACCTGATGTTCTCAGTTTCATTTTATTTCGGATTAGTGAACCCGTTCTTGAACCCGATGGGCCTACTCACTACAAATGCGTTCGTGTTCCGGCCCAACCTTTAATTAATTACTAGAGCTTTTTGACTAGAGTTATTGGCGACCTCAATTGAGGTTGGTCGCCAGGTGATAGAAAACCCAAAAAGAAAACTATTTTTTTTATCGTTAACGCACACAACCAGTAGCAACCTAGGTTTCTATTGCAATCGAGGTTGTAACCCTTTTACATGACAAATGACATGCATATAACTATTGTGTAGGTCCCGAAACGACCATATGGACAGTTTTGCTATTGATACAAAGTTTTGAGACGGGTGCGGTAAATCAAACGACCGAACATAAATAAAACATAAAGATAACATATAGATGAACGATCTCATTGTCAGTTAAAAGATTGATAGATTAAACAAATAACCGACACACCCAATGTGAGCTCTCCTTAGGTGGATGATTTACACCATAAAAAACAAACACACATAAAAAATAATAAGTGTTCTATTTATAGCTAGCCTAATACATATTCTAGAAGCTTTATCCCACTGAGGTTAAACGCGTGTCTTGAAGCTCTCGTTTCGTGTCCGGTTTCCTCATCGGCTTAAATTATTCACTTGACCATTAATATAACGAGTTTCGTAATTTTATATCGCAAGTCATAAATTTTTGGCCTTATATATTGGGTCATATAAACATATATATATATATATAAACATATATATATATATATATATATTTCTTTTTCTTTTCTAACAGTTCTTTTCACATAAAATTTTATTTTTGTTTATAAATATTAAACATTTTAAAAATATCTGAAATCATGATACAAATATACATTAAAAGTTTGAAAAAATTACAAATTTTGTCCTTTTGAATTACATATATTATGGAATGGGTCCTTTATCAAAAATAACTTCACTCTTTATCCTTTATATGGATGTTTGTCATGACTTTTGTCCTTTAAACTAACATCCGTTAACTTATCCCGTTAAACAGCCCTATGTGCAAAAAACGTGATGGCAAAATCGTCTTTTCCCTCCCCTTCTCTTTCCTCCTCACTTGTTAACTTGAGATCTTTCTCTCTCTTAATCCCTCTCCCTCCCTCCCTCCTGCCACAAACCCACCAACACAACCACACCACAACACCATCGTCACCACCGTACCACCATCACCATCGACACTCACCGTCACCGGTACCATCAACCCTCACCACCAGTGTCTCACTCCGGTTAGATCTGGCACACTCTGGCATCGTTATAGCTTCCACCGCTCCGGTTAGATCGGCCACACTCCGCCATCATTATGGCTTCCACTGTCATCGACGGTTCGCCGTCCCTAACTCCCACAACCGGCTAGATCGGCAAAACTTCAGTTAGATCTGCCACGCATCGCATGGTACCATAAACCCTCACCACCCGTTAGATCTGCCACACTCCTTCCACCGCCGCTGACGGCTCCCCGTCCCTAACCACCATACGACGACACCGCAGTCGACTAGATCTGTGGAGGTGGTGGTGGTCGATGACCCATTTTTTTCTTTACTCGGTGTGTGGCAGTGGTAAGGTGATTGTTGATGTGGGTGTGGGGTGTATGAAAGAGGCAAAGTAGAGAGAGAAATGGTGGTGGTGATAATGAAGATCCTTTTGTAGGTCGGATTTTGTGGTGATAGACGTGACAGCGTTGATAGGCGGTGATGGTTGTGGTCACACGATGGGTTGCCGGAGGTGGTGCGGTGATGGGTGGTGATGGTAGGGTTTGGTGTTGGTGATATCTTTGGAGAAGATGTAAGTGAGATAAAATTTAAGAGAGAGAGAGAGAGTAGTTATAATCTTTAATATAGGAGCAGGGAAAAAGACAATTATGCCCATCAGGTTTTATGCACATGGAGCTGTTTAACGAGATAAGTTAACGGGTGTTAGTTTAAAGGACAAAAATCATGGCAAACATCCATATAAAGGATAAAGAGTGAAACTATTTTTGATAAAGGACCCGTTTCATAATCTATGTAATTCAAAAGGACAACATTTGTAATTTTTTCTAAAAGTTTTTATAAAGACAAACGGGAGTATCACTCAATACAAACCGTGCAAATATAACAGAAGGTAAACAACAGCGTTCTTTGCAACAAAGAACCATTATTTAAAACTACAAGCACCTGGTTATTGATCAAATGAAAGCATCCAATCAAACTTCAATATGTCTAGATATTAAATATAATATGTATCAAATCTGGATGTAATCAACAGTCAAGGGCTTAAAAACAAGACTGGCATGTTTCTCAATAAAGCTCATGTGCTTCAATGGCATATGCATGTAAACAATCCAATCCTCATTGTTTGTCGGACTGCCCATTGTCATCACAAAACAATCCTTCCTTGATGATAGGAGATGACATGAGCCGAATGTCGCCTTACCCCACCCGAAATATATCTTATCCATGGTCTCATATCTTTGTCCCGCTGACACTATGAATGGCATGATCTCTTCACTGACTAAAGCCTTTGATATTAGTGGTGGTGGCTTTTACTCTTCCACCCAATCTACCATGTCTAAGAAATGATCTTTCAGAGTGGCAGGTTGCAAGAACTTATGAAGCGTGAGTATCTACTTAATTGTTTTGTAATCCTCATTCTAAATCATTTCTTTAAGTGTTCGTTCACGCGGTGTTTGTAGGTGAGGGATTAGTGCTGAAAAAGCACTATTTGATAAAAAGGTGGGCTGCATGCAGAAACGCCCGCGCGACCCGACCGTGCTTCCCATCCTGGATAAAACAAGGGACCATTTTTTGTTCCCAAAACACTTGTGCCCTGACTTGTGGTGTGAGAGGCGGTCTTTCAGCTAGGTGCGTTTTCTTTGAACCCTCGTCTTTTAAACGCCTCAACGTCAGACGGGGTGATCATGTTTTTATCATCAAGCGATGAATCATCACCCCGTGAAAAGCATCATTTTGATGACACTTATGATACATCGGCTATTATGCGTGCCTCGGCAGATCTTGAACGCAAGAGGAACCACCGTTCCTCCAAATCTGGCGAGGCGGATGATAGCCAAGCCGATACCGAGGAGGAACAGGCTAAGAAGAAGTGGGCGACTTGTGACATTCGTGACAAACGAGGTATACCTTATTTACTACGTAGAGAGTAAAAGATAAATCGGTTAATTCGTAGTGATTGAACGAGTAACCGACCGATACTGATTATGACCCGTATATATACTGAGGGGTCATATATGAGTGATATATACATTGTAGTGGCTAACATGTTGATATTAAGAGCCCAACACGTATAAAACCATTTAAACGAAAAGGTTTCGTTTAACGATACGCTATGAGTTTAAATGCAATCGTTAACATCAAAACGAGCATTGTAGCACCCGTCAAGCCGAAAAAGATTTATAGAACAATTATATGACATGCTTTAAGCAATCCATGAAAATAGTTTGGATTTTTACAACGAGTTAGTACGTTTTTCTTATTTTACAAAAATGAGCTGAAAAACACTCGTTTTCACGCTATTTTTCGCACCCGAACTATTTTTCTTGCGAAAACCGAACCCGAACTAAATTTTTTACCAAGACCAAACCTTTGCACGCAAAACAAGGCACCAGTGGGCTAAAAAGAGGCCCAATAGTCCCCTTATGTATTCCTGCCGCAAGTTAATTAGGGGGTCCCACCCCCTAATATATCTTTTGTTTATTGAACATTCACAATCCATTTCACACCAATACTTACAAAAACACCTCTTATTCATCAAAACCCTTCAAAAACTTCAAGGTAACACCTAACTTTTTAACAAGTTGATGCCTTTTTAATCATACTTAAAGATAAACGAACATGTCTTGATTAGTATTAAGCATGTTTAACCATCCAAAACCTATTAAAATGACCTAAAATCATGTTTTGGTCTTCAACATGATTACAAACCAGGAACATACAAATTTTTGACCAAAAACACGGATTAGAATGTTGATATAACGTTTTTACGGTTTGAAAGTTCGGTTTGAAACTCTAACCGAAAACTTAATTAACAAGGCTTTATGATGGATGATTAATGCTTGGTTTTATGTTATATGATATGTAGATACACTGACTTTTTGACCAAAGACCCGAAGAGTCGATAAAACAACCAAAAACACTCGAAAAGCGACAAGGTAATTACCGGTTTACTCGCTTAGGGGTTGTTTAGTATTAGGTTATGACATGCTTATTTGTAGTTTGTAAAACTTTTCAGGGACATTAGGGATCATATAAGTGAATCCCTATTTAAATTTGGTAATTTTTCGTTAAACGGAGAATATTTGGCAAATTTATTACCGTTTATTAGCGTTTATTTATGAAAAATTGTTAAACTTTTTGGAAAATTATGAAATGTGGTTGGAACTTAGAAATATAATAGTAAGATCACTAGTAAAATTTGGGATCATTTGGAGATGTCTAAGTACAGTTTGTGCATTTGCGTTTTATCAGGATTTAATAGCCAAAAAATGCACAAAAGGGTATTTTGGCGAAAGAATTAGGTTCTGGAAATTTTACAGGGGTTATGTTATGGTATTTTGACAACATAAAAAAATTATCGGGTTTTTTGGGAATCCTTTGGTATGCACGGGATAATTATCGGTTAATTATAACACATAAATGAATTTTTATAAATAAATAACTAAGTATAAAAATTCTGAAAATATTTTCTTTAAATTCTACAGATTTTAATTTATTTTTACAAAAATTCTTATAATTTATATATAAGTACATAATTAGTTATGATAATTTATTGATTTAAATTATATATGTTTTGACAAAACCGGCATCATTATGTTTAACGAATTATGTCAAAACGTCAAAAGTGGTCAAATATAATAGATTTGAATGAATATGATAAAAGAGAACTTTTTACGAGATTTCCGGACAGTTTGGGTGGATTGTACATGTTTTGTATGATCAAACCCGCATGAAAACGGAAACGAACCTTGCGACCAATCCAGATACTGAAACCCAAGATTTCTTTTATAAATCAAGTAATTTTATCAAAAAGTATGTTTATTTAAGTTTGTGTGATCTTACCTACTTCCAAAACGCGTAAACGATCAACTTGGCCAGGCACGGAAAACGGTGAAACTGAGCCAAGTCTGGTTATAAACATTTCATAACGTACAACGTCGCAATGCAAGACTACTAACATGTTCTGAGCCTAACAGCCATACCTAGACTATTTATACAACCCGATTTAGTTTAAGCATTGTACTAGTATTAACGATACTATACCGATTATAGGATTCAAGCTATAATCGAGGCACACTAGTTACTGACACGGATTACCAGTTTGAACTACGATAAGGTGAGTTTATGACCCCATGTTAGGCTAGTATTAGTATGGTTTGTATTGGGTATTGGGCTTATATTGTAAACCGAGATCTCTTGGATCTCGTTGGGTTGTTTTGGGCTTGAGTGTAGTGCCAGGATTTTGTGACTTCAAATGTTTGTGTGGGCACTATTTTAAAAGTAAAGATAATTGCGCGGTTGATTCCTTTAAAACATTGAAATCTGGTGTTGTGTCTTTGAATAAACTTGATAAAAATAAGAATCCTCATAAATATATATCACTTAAGTTTATCAAAGAAGGAAGTTCAAATGGTCAAAATTGTGATAAACCAAGCAATAAGCTAGGTGGTAAACGCCAAGTATAGAAAACTAGCTCACACAACAGGTCCAGACCAGGAGTAGACCACAATGAATTCCACATCAAACGTCAAACATGTTTCAATTGTGCCATTCCTAGTCATATTGCTAGAAACTGTCCATACCGTCCATATGTCCCATATTATGGATATTATCAGAGGTATATGCCTCGAAATACCCATCAAAGAGAATCAAGGTATTATAAGGCAAATCCCTCTGACGGTGACTGGAAAAGAAACAAAGTTGGTAGGTTTAGTCCTCATCAGACCAAGCCTAACACGTTTCAAAAAGGTGAAAGAAATTGTGCTTCGGTCTCAAGAACCAACTCGGTTTCTAGACCAATATAAGTTAGGAAGACAAAGTCATCTGCGTCTCCCGCTCGCAAACCAGAGACTAAGACATCCATTCATGCAAACAACAACAAATCTTCTAAAACTAGATATGAATGGTTGCCTGAATCTCCGGTGATCAAGCTATCAAACTCTATATTAGATAGCCGGGAAGACATGTCATGGAAACCCGTGACAAGTTTAGATGAATCAGGTTCACCCAGTGTTACTATGAACTGGGTACAAAAACTATCTAATCTCGCACATCATACAGGAACAACTATGGAGGAATATCATCAGACCTTGGTATGCTGATAGTGGCTATTTCTGGCACATGACAGGAGACATCTCCCAACTACATGACATTCAAATCTTTAATGGTAGGTATGTTTCTTTTGCGGGAGGAGAGAGGGAAGATTATGCAAAAGGGTACTGTGAGTAATGGTGTTCTAAAGTTTGAAAGTGTTAATTTTATTCCTGAGTTGAAACACAATCTGTTGAGCGTCTCGCAGATCTGTGATAAAGGTTTTTTTTAACCCATTTCACTAACAAAGAGTGTTTGATCTTAAAACCTGATATCATCATACCAGAGGATTGGTTCTCGTTCGATTACAGAGAAAAGATAATGCTTATGTGATCGATATGAACCAAAATGTTCCCGATGAAATCACTTGCTTCAAGAACATAATGCCATGTTTTGGCATCTTCATCTTGGTCATGCAAACATTAAAAATCTAAACCGTCTTTCTTAAAACGACTTGGTGCATGGTTTACCTGTTAAAGATTTTGTTACTAGACGGTTTAGGAGATAGACCGTTGCTTGGAAAGCATGAGACCAAAACGTAAGAGGTAAGTTGGCATGATGAAGAAGAGAGAGACTGGTTCTACTATATGCCGATGAAGTCTTTCGGCGACGCCGTTTTGCTCCGGGGTATATGGTGGAGTGGTGAAGTGAGATATTCCATGTTGTTGGAGGTAAGGGATGAACACAATTTATTCACCTCCATTATCAGAGAAAAAGTGAGACTAGAGGAGTGTTAAATATTTTCTTAACATGGATTTTAAATTGTGGGAAAAGAATGGAGACATCCGATTTTCGTTTCATTGGAAAGAGCCACGTATAGTTGGAGTAAAAGTCAACAAAGATGACGTAATAAGCATGGCCATCATTAGAGGATTGGACTGATCCCCAAACATCCGAGTAGACAAGTTCCAATGGTTTGAGGATATTGAAAGAATTTTCACCAAACGGCTTTTTATGGCTTTTATTAATTGCACAAGCATCACAATGAAGCGAAATATTAGACAATGTATTGCAGTTAAGACCGAAATGTTTAAATAAAAACTTGAGAACTTGAACGTAGGGGTGTCCAAGCTTGTGATGCCACGAGAGGATTGACTCAGTTGACTAGGTAATGGAATTAACTTGAGAAAGGTGTTGAAGCGAATTGATCGCCACATAATAGACATTATTAATGTTGACTCCCCGCATTAGGTACGCCCCCATTCGAAGATCCTTAACAAAAAAATGCAAAGGAAAAAATTCAACGGAAACATTGTCATATCTGCAAAGTTGCGCAACAGAAATAAGATTATTACGCAATTGAGGGACAAGAAAGACATTATTTAACTTTTGGGAGCGAGAATTAGTTGGAAGAGAGGTGTGACCGATGTGAGAGATGAATAGGCCTTTATCGTTTCCTTACACAATCTCGTTCTGCAGCCATATTTCGATAGGGTGTGTAAAGATAACCGATCAGATGTAAGATGATGAGAGGCACCACTATCAAACATCCATGGTGCCATGGGAATGGTTGAGCTTGCCAACGAAGAATTAATTGTTGGACTAGCTGGTGGTGTTAAGGAGATGGTGATGTTATTTTTCTGTAAAAATCTTGCTAGCTTCCTGCAATCTCTAGTATCACGACATGGAATATTACAGAATTGGCAAAAAAAGAGTTACAGTTACCATGATAATTGTTCGAAGGCCCACTATTGTTTTGATTATTGTCTCCATAACCAGCCCTATTAGAGAACCGATTCCCTTGCTTCTATGTGCGATTAACAGTGGAAATTAGGTTGGGGATGGAAGTCTCTTTCATCGTTCGTTCGTAACCCACCAATTTGTCAATTAAATTAGTGAAGGTCAGAGGGGTATCTCGAAAACGAAGAGCAACAGAAGCATGTGCATATTCGTCACCTAATTGGGTGAGGATGTGAACCATTAAATCTTCATCTTTGATGGGTTCTTAGCCAAGAGCTAAGTCGTCAATGATAACCCTCATTTCATGAAGGTACTCGGTCATGGATTTCGTACCTTTGGAGGTTCTAGTCGGCTTCGATTTGAGTGAGATGATTCAAGATCTAGAGACGCTGGCAAAACATTCTGTCGAACGTTGAAAAAGTTCTTCAACTGTCACTGCCGATGATACCATGGGTTGGATCGTGTCGGGGCAGCTTCCAAGCAAAGCTCTGAGTAGAATTTGGTCCTGTCGGAATCAAGGAAGATAGTTGGGATTGGTTTTTTCCTTTATGAATTTTGGTGGTGGCTCCGTGGTTGGGTAACGCCATTGACATATCGATCCAGGTCGAGCCTGATTAGGGTAGACATGACTTGTTTTTTTTAAGATGGAAAGTTATTAGTTGTGAGCTTGATAGGAAAATGGGTGTGGGTGGTGATTTCAACTATGGTGGTATTTATATTTGAAGACAAGAAATAAAACTATAAAAAGAGATGAAGGGAAGGTGATGGTTTGGATCGTGGATGCTCAGAGGAGCTTTGGTGCTCTGATTATTACCATATAATAATTCAATATTGCTTTTGGAATTGATAATTACATTGCATATTACAAGTATCATTAATAGGCAAAATATAACTTATAAAGTGCATCTTTACAGGAGTGAAACATGCTCCTAACTAAGGCAACTAGACCAACAGGTTTGAATTATCATTCTACATTCCATATCATGTTCCTTGATTTATGTTATGCCTTATTATTGGCATGTGGTTTTATGAAGTTACAAAGGCATATAGTTAAATTTTGACCCAAGAAACGGGAATGGTATTGGTGCAGGGTCGGCCCTTGGGGTGGCTGGGTAGTCGACAACCACAGGCCCGAACTTTAAAAAAAATTATATGTATTTTATTAAAAACGACACACACACACACACACACACATATATATATATATATATATATATATATATATATTTAATGTTTAAATTCAATTACATAATTACTAGCTTCGTCTAATAGCAAATGGGTGCTACTTCCAACCAAAAGGTTATAGGTTCCAGTCTCATTTGAGACATGATTAATCCTATTGTTATACAAAAGTTTTTACACAACACAAATTATAACCAAGTAAGCCCATATACAAATTAAATTGTTTAAACCCAACACAATACTCCTTTTACTTAAAGCTCAAAAATATTATCGCGTTTGGCCAAAATTTTTTTTTGCTTTCTTGGAGCCGGCCCTGTATTGGTGATTAATGCGTGAATGAATCTTAAGTAAAAGAATAGAGTTCTTACAAGTTTATAATAGTAGGTAAAGTTTGCCTCCGTGACCACTTGTTAATTTTCGTTGTAATTATTATATGCAATAATTGGAACTTTGGGCCCGCAAAGTACTCATTAGATAGGGGTGTTCGGTATTTCAATCGGACTCGAATAACTCGAAATTCGATTGGACTCGCATTCGAATTTGAAGGTTCGAATTCGATTTTCAATCATTCAAGTTCGATTCAGTTCGAATTCGATTTTAGAAATTGAACTTAGAATCGAATACGAATTTATGATTTTAAATTCAATTCGAATTCAAATTATACATTTTAGTTTTTTATATATATACATATTTATGAAAAGATAAACCACATAAATCTTTTGAGTTATAGAGATTAAAATTTGAAAGTTCATCACTTTGATCAATAATTAATGTAATTGGACATTACCATTTTGAATATTTAGTATGTGATAACTTTAAATGATTTATTTATTTTATGTGCATGTACTTTTTGTTGTTAAATTACTCAAATTTGTATTGGTTTTGAAACTGAAATATATATTTTTTAACTGAATTCGAACTTCATTCTCGAATCGAATCGAATTTCGAATTAGCTTTTCTGAATTCGAATCGAATTGAATTTGTCGAATCTATTTCGAATTCGAATCCAGCTTCAAAATTTCAAAATTCGAATAATTCGATTTGAAAATATTCGAATATTCGGAATTCGATTCGTTGAAGACCCCTACCATTAGGTCACTTTGTGATACCTTATTGATGGTATTTGTTTTTTTTAATTTTAAGTTCAAGTCCGCGACGTACGTAACAAAAATCGATCAGAAACCAATTTTGTTTACGTATTGTTTTGGTTATGGTACCGTAAGAAGCATGACAGAAATTGACCAGATTTGCATAACTAACCGCATTTTGTTTTAGTTTTATTACTATAGCGAACGTAACGAAAACTAACTGAATGCTAATTTTTTTAGTCTCGGTACGTAACAAACATGACGGAAACCGACCGAATTCGCGCTGACTTACCGCTTTAACGTCCGAGATCGATAACGGTGGGGTTTTACCAACGATTGAGTTTTACTGACCAACTCCACCCCATTGGTCCACCTCAAGATTTTATTTATTTATTTATTTTGTTTTAGTTCCAGTATAATAACACACATAACAGAAACCGTCTGAATTCGTGTCGATTTACCGTCTCACTGCTTGAAACTGACAACGCTTGGGTTTTACCACCACCCGAGTTTTACCGACCTGCGCGAGACAACGCGCAGGATAGTATACTAGTTTGTTACAAATGAAATTGCCTAATACTTCTAGGTAGTGTTTGGTATGATGTAATGATAGACGGAATGGAATGGATCATTCCAAAGAAATAAAATAAAACATGTTTGGTTGCCATTGATCAATGAAAGGAATCATTCCTAAGGAATGCAATTCTTTCCATATATTACATTTTTCATTTCTTAGTAAAAGATGGTGTTTCTTTCATTCCTTCTAGGAATGAAATAATAATAATAATATTATTATATATTATTATTATTAATAATATATTATTATTATTATTAATATTATTATTATTACTCCTTCTGTTATTATTGTTAATTTATCATCACATTATTATTGTATTATAGTATAAATATTATTAAATTATAATTGTTATATCGCATTATCTTATTGCTGTTTTATTAATTAACAAAAAAATATTATGATTGAATAGTTTACCATTTAATAAAAATATAATAATAAAGTAATGATTCATTTGATTCATACGTGGTAACCAAACAAGACAGTGGAATAGTAATGATTCATTTCATTCCTTTGTTCATTCCATTCATTTGCTCATTCCATTCCCTCATTCATTCCATTACCTCATACAAAACAAACCCCTAATTGGTAACAATGATTACTATCCATGGTACACCTTTTTTGTGTTGAGTGGAGGTAGCTTTCGGGATTTTAAGTACATGACAAATGAAAGCATTAGACGTAGCGATGCCAGTGAAAATCGAACATAATGAGAATACTCTAAATCTGAACATTTGGAATAAGTATGCGGTCATGTAATTGAGTATATTTTTGGCCAAGTGCAATTTTTTCGTAGCAAGTAAAAGGGTTTTGCTACATTTATTTGGCACGTTTTTAGTAGAATTGTAGCAAGTGCACAAGTACAAGTAAAAACGAAAGTGCAACAATAGCTATTGTCAATGCTTGCTAAAACCAAGTGCATATTGTTATTATTATTATTATTATTATTATTATTATTAGGTATATTGGTTTTTATTAATCCTAACTATCGTCTTTTGGTCGTTGCCGGTCCCAACTAAGAATTGGCTTCTGACGGTCTTAACTTTTAACATATTTGTTTCCAACGGTTCGCAACTAACAGAATTCTAACGCCGTTGGTTGCAGGTCGCCGGAAAAACGTTTTTGGCCGAAAAACTCACATTTTTTTCCCGGAAAACACCACTTGAACACCACCACCAACCAACCACCACCACTTAAACACCACCTCCAACAATGGTTCAAGGGTTTTGCCGACTTCAATAATTGGGGATTTTACTAGAAAAAAATTCCCAAAGGTCTGATTCAAAGTTACAAAGATGTTTGGGACGAAAATGCTGAGTTTTCCGGAAAAAAAGTTGTGAGTTTTCCAGCCAAAAACGTTTTCCCACGACCTGCAACTAATGGCGTTAAGATTATGTTAGTCGCAGGCCGTTGGGAACATATACGTTAAAAGTTGGGACCGTCAGGAGCCAATTCGTTAGTTGGGATTAATAAAAACCAATATACCTTATTATTATTATTATTGCTGTTATTTTGGTAAAACCGAATATATCATGAAACCTGCAACATTACTTATTTGTTAAAACTTGTTTATGGTAATTATAATTTTTAATATTAGATTTTAATCATCCTAGTTTTGACTCGTTAACCGATATTAATCCCAACTTCAAATTTTCACTCTAACAACCCCAACTTGCAAACTATTTTCCTCCATTGGGTCTTTGCTTACTAGGGTCTAATCACTTTTCTTGTGATGTGGATGCTGACATGGGTTAAATATTTGTTATTTGATGAAGTGGCTGCTTATTTGGAACTATCGTCACCACCTCACACCATCTCCACCAGCACCACCACAATCAGACTCCACCAGCACCACTGTTATCTCCACCACCACCATATCCTGGCATGTGTTGCCCTAATCTTGATCTAAAAATCCTATTAGCTACCGCCACCAGGTATCATAGGTTCCATTAAGCCAAATAGTTGCAAGCTGGCGAGGTGGGTACATGTAGCAGATAAGAAGTTTAGCGACCCGTTGGTGGTGATGTGGGCTGGAAACACAAAGGGTATAGGTTATAACGAATGATGGTGGCGGAATGACGTGTTGGTTGTGGTATTTCACAATTTCCCAACAAGAAAAGCAAGAACTCCGTTGAGGGTATGTAACTCGGCTTTCGGTTCGCATTGTTGTAATCAGGGTTATGTTAAGGACAACTGATCGCTTTGGTAGATCTGACAAAATATTTTAGGGTTCCGACAAAAATCATTTTTCAACAAGATTCGAACTTAGGGGTTTCGATAAGTTTTATATTTATAGGTTCTTAAAGACCCTATCTATGCATAAAAGAATGTATGGTTCGAAAACAATAAGAAAAAGAGCCAAAAAGGTTGGGGATTTTGAGGGTGGGTGGTGGTGGTAGTGATAGTTGATGATGGTGGTGATGGGTGTGGTGGTAGTGGTGATGATTGATGCTGGTGGTGGTGTTGGTAGTGGCGGTAGAGGAGATAAGGTTGTGATGAGAGTGCCACATAGGCAGCCACCTTAACAAATTACAATTGTTTGTGTCATGTCAACGTCCATGTCAAAAAAAGCTAACTGGGTTACACACTTAGACCCAAGTTAGAAAAGCCTCGGTGAATGAAAACAATTTGCAAGCTGGACCTATTAGAGATAATTTCTTCTGTTGGGACTAATATTGGCCAACGAGTCAAAATTAAAATAATTAAAATCGAATATCCCTAATTTTTTGAAATTGATTAGTTATCTGTGACATTCTATGCTAATTATTATCATTTTTCTTGCAATCGATTAATATAGTTACTCAATAGATATCTAACGGTTATTAGTCGGATATCCCTGTCGAATATTTTAACAAACTGATGGGCCGGAAGCCTAGGGTTGTTCACTAACCGAGCCGAATCATACGCAGACTTGCTCATACATGGTTTGGTTTGAAAGAGAGCCAAACCGAGCGGATTGAAGTTTAAGAAGCGAGTGATATTTTTGTGCTTGAACTGGGTTTGGTTTGAAACCGAGTGGCTTGGTTTGGCTTCATTTCGTACAAATTTTAATTTCTAAAAGTAAATTATTAATTCAAGACTTTCAACTCTCAAATGTTTAGACTTACAACCCTAAAATGTCTAAAACCTAAAGTTAACAACAAAGCATATATAAAACGAGCAGCTAGAGTTTAAAATTGAACTATGAAGATAACCCAAAAGAGGAAAATTTTAATAACTTTAAAAAATACTTTATTTCTATATATATAATTAATATATGTATATATATATAATAAATAAAAAATAATTCAAGCAAAAATGAACCAAACCGAACCGAGTGAGGCTTTACTCGTGCTTGGTTTGTTTTCAAACCGGACCGAGCCGGACGGCTCATTTCCAAACCGGGCCAAAATCAAACGAGCAATTTTTGAACAGGGGAGAATGAGCGGAAAGCGGGGAACACTTTGGACAACCCTACGAAATCCCGTGGTCATACCTGACAGATGGGTAATAAATTTCCCAAAAACTATATCGATGACTTTTTATTTATTAACTATTTATTTATGGAAATATTTTCAATATGACCCTTTTGAAGAGAGAGGAAATGGAATTTGCCCACAAATCTTCAAGATTCTTAAAATGGACCAAAAAATATTTACCGGAGCGATACTTTGAGATAAGTTTCAACGATATTTCTGTACCAATTATACATTGACACATGTAATAAAATCTGACAAGCCAACAAAATGTTTGAAAATATTGAGGGAATAGTCCATATTTTCACATTAAATCTTCTTAAAAGCAGTTTTCCCAAACGGTTTTTTATGCTTCCTGCTGATCCGTACAAATTATTAAAATCTTGAAAATTGTTTATTTTATAATCCTTCTTGACAGACGCATTTGAGATAAATTTGTTCCAAGGATACGGGATTGATACTTTTCTTTCCTTGTCCGTCCATAACTTATGTTTTTATAACATATATGTTGAATCTTCATTTCCTACTTTGACTGGTATTATCCCACAACCTCCCCTCTTACGGCCTTTGGCGGCGTAAATCTGGATCTTGAAGATAATATGGAGTTCGCTATGAACAGCGAAACCACACGGTGCATTTTAGCAACGACTAGGCGTTACATCAGCTACGGTGCACTCAGCAAGAACAACATCGTGGTCGCGCATGGCGCGTCGTATTACAACAGCCGGTCTGGAGGCCCGGCGAATCCTTACACGCACGGGTGCAATGCCATCATGCGCTGCCGTCGTTGAACGCTATCGTTTGGTTATATTGTTTTGTTTTATTTTATTTTATTTATTAAAGGATCTTTATTTAAATTCATAAATTCCGGAAGTAATTTTGAATCAATTTGCAGCTCTCGTATAAATAATTAATTAGAATTTTTGACCCGCGCATTGCGCGTGCATGGTGATATTTTGGTTATTTGGATTTAGCTTACACAATGCTTTAGTCACCTAATATAAAGTCGTATAGAAGTTACACATGTTAGTAGTTATAGGATCTGCTTAATTTATACAATAGTATTTGCTATTATTTAGGCATATATCCTGCCGGATTAATACAAAAAGAAGCTACAAGTTGTCAGTGCCTATTGTGTATACAAAAAGCCCTTGCGTCCTACGCTTGCAGATGTTCTTTCATGTTAAAAACTAACACGTGTACTTTAGATAATGTACCTGCATCAAGTAATTGGTGTCAAGTACATTATATAGACCGAAAGTGACCTTCCTGATTTAACTCTGACATTGCCTCAATACCATTATCCTGCAATTGAAAAAAAGATATTTCTTAGCCTTAGTACGTGGGATATGAATTAGATAATCAACTTGTGAAATATACTTAAACATGTTTTTCCAGAAATAGAGAGTTCCTATTTGCTCGGTAACATCCATTTCTTTAGCCCCTTATTTTTAACAGGATGGGCTTTTGGTGTTTTTTGACGGCAAAAAGTCGTGTTGTATGCATTCTTGTGATCTCTTTATTGACTGGTTTATGTACAATGAAAGTATATTTGTAGCACGGCAGGTATGATATAGATATATCTATTTCAGTCAAACATCCAATTAGCACGAACGGCATATTTAAGCAAAGGTTTGTCAAGTATAAGGCAAGTTATCATATCACAATAGGTTGTAACTAAGTTAACTAAAAGGATATCAGCTAGAATGAATGAAGCATCGATAGACTAACAGTTCGTCAGCTATTTGTTTAACTAGCCGGTTGCAATCTATCAGTTGTTAATGAATATTATAATCAAAAGAGGAAGACGTAATTAATGATGAAAAGTAAACCAATTACATTTTTCTATCATGCATAAATGAATAGAAACATATTATCATTCAAACTCTGTAAATGTAAATGCATATTTAAAAAAAAAACAATAGAAACATTGAGTACTACGTAATGATAAAAAAATGCCCATTAACTCACTAAAATAAGGGTATAAAATAAATGTTCCTTTCAAAAAAGTTAGGCCAATTTTTATATAACAATTACAAAGAAAACCAGACTAAAAAATGTGATATTAATCGGGCCACACATGTAGTGGCTTTGTTTGATTCTTTAAGACTGCTAAGTAGAACTCAACGATATACAAATAACTAGAGGTTTCCTTTATTAGCTCACTAAGAATAACTATATGGAATGATCCAATTTTCAACTTGGACAAAACATCTATATCACATAAGTTTGACTTCTAAGAGCGTATATATCATCCCGTGCGAGAAGATAAAATCATAACTATAATGAAAATAAAAAATATTAAAGATACGATGTGTTAACACACAGATAGTGAAGATTTCTACTACAAACCCATGGAAAAGCATGTTAATACACACATATAGTTCGAAGATTGACATAAACAACCATTCACCAACCACAATCACGATGCCGTTCAACAAAGTGGTTCTTTACTAATAAAAGTAAGAAAATTTATAAAAATAAAAATAATAATAATAATAATTATACATCTATAATTTTGCAAATACACATTTAGAGATTCAACATATAGTGTAAAGTTAAAATACAAAGTACAATAAAAAAGAGAAAGGTGAGAATGAATATAATCCATTGATCTTATATTTGGATGATGGAGATTAATTTAAGAATAAAAATGGATGAGAAGGGTATGAAGGTAATAACCCACTTATGATGACTTATCCTTCTCTTCACATGCAAAGCATATGTTAACTCCTCCATCATTTTAAAACGCCTATAACTTTTTCATACAATATTTTTTTCAGAATTTTTTTTACCATTATAACAAGCGTTTTTTTTTCTATTTAATATGAATATCATATTGATATATATAAATAAAAAAATGTTAGTGGGTTTTTTTATATTATGTTATTTGGTTGTCCATTGTGTTTTTTAATTAATTAATGCATTGTGTTATAGATTTTGGTTATTGTGTTTTTCAATTGATACTCATATTTTAGATAAAAATTAAAACAAAGATTGCATCATTGTGTCTTTTTGTTTGTCATTTTATCTTTATGTTCAACATTTGTCTTTCTACTTATCATTGTGTTTTAGTCATTGTGATCAATATTCACTTAAGTTAAGACAACTAGTATTATTTCATTGTGTATTACGTTCAAGTCATTGTGTAATATGTAGATTCCATTTTGTTTTACGTTTCAGATCGTTGTGTTACATGTATTTACCATTATATCTTACGTTTCGTGTCATTGTGTTATATGTATTCATTATTGCATTTACGTTTCAGGTTATTGTGTAATATGTATTCATCGTTATGTTCTATGTATTAGATAATTCGTTGGTATTTTTCATTATATTTACATATTATTACACAATGGTATTATTAGTATTTAAAAAAACACAATGATTAGTTGAAAGACACAACGGCGAGAAAAAACACATTGACAAACAGAAAGACACAATGACGAAAAAAGACACAATGGTAATAAAAAGACACAATGACTTAATTTTTTTTTGTTTTTATATAACAAAATCATACTCATATTAAAGATAAAAAGCGCTTGTTATTATGGTGAATTTTAATATGATAAATGAAAAAGTTATAGATGCTTAAAAATGATGAGGGAATTAACATGTGACTTGCATGTGGAGAGAAAAAATATGTACTATTACTTTTATACCATTTTTCCTTTGATCCCTACTTGACACATGTCAATTAATTATGACTTCTAACACTTCTCATTTTTGTTGCACTTTGTAGAATAACTCAACCCTCAACATATATGTTATACGGATAAAGTTGAAATACAAAGTAAAACAAAAATGAAAAGGGTGAGAAGACATGTAATCCGTTTATCTTAAATTTTGATGATATAGAATAAATTAAGAATAAAAATTAATGAGAAGGCATGAAGGTAATAACCCACTTATGATGACTTTCTTTCTCCTAATGCAAGACACACGTCAATTCCTCCATTATTTTAAAATGTCTATAACTTTTTCATACCACGCTTTTTTGGAAAATTGTTTTACCATAATAACAAACGTTTTTTATATTTAATATGTGTTTTGGACAAAAATCTGCTAATGATAATGTATCCAAATCTGTTATGTGAGGTTTAGTGCTAAAATGATAACATCGATTATATGAACGAAATAGATATGAGCACTGTGATTTGATCACGAAGGAAAAAGCCCTTAACCAAGATAGTCTTACTTCGGTCAAAACTTATCAAGGTAATCGTTGGTAAAATAACTTCGGTCAACGATTAATAAGATAATCTTCGGTCGAATTACTTTAGTCAATGACAAGGTAACCTTTGGTCGATGAGTATGTGGTTATCGTGGTCTCCGGCACAAAATACCCCCGGACGGTGAAAACTATCACCGTCGATTATATTAATGACAAAAATCGGGTTACAAAGGTGGAGATATGATCAAAGATTACAAAGAATATCTATGTGTGTGTGTGTATGAACTGCTAGAGAGAGTTCTTGACAGAGTATTTGAGAGTGTAAGCAGTGAATGAATGTGAACAAGTGACCTAACTTTGATCATAATCTCAATATAAATAATAAATAAAAGCTAACCAACTCCTATTTTTATGGCACTACTCCCACTAACTTAGTCTTCACCATTGACCACGTCCTGGAGGTGCCTTGTAGCTTAATTTTAGGTAGACCACGTCTTGGAGCCGTTAATGTTGATAAATATCAACATTCATATGAGAAACAACCGTTAACAGCACCAAATACCGAGGATCCATGATCCTGACAAAGCTCTGGAACTCTTCAGAAGGATAATTGATCCAGACACGTCTTCAAGAATAACATATTCTCAGTACTCAGTTATTTGTGACACAACAAGAAGTCCTATAAATCCGCCATTATCCCCACTAAACGTGTTACAGCCATTTGACCACCTGCTTGACAAGTTTACTAGCGAGATATCCTGTGGAATAAGTCTTGGGGCCGTTATACTTATTAAATAACAACCTACACACAAGAAACAATTGTTAATAATACCAAGTACTGAGGACCACTGATCCTGACAGGATCTGTCTAAGGATAACTGATCCAAGAACATATGTCAGGATAACGTATCCACAGAGTCAAATTTCCATGCCCTAACAATTGCCGCCATAAGTATTGATCCTTGCAAAAATAAACCAGGATATAGCTTTAGGCTTGTTGAAAGTTTTGAGAAATATTCTTTAGTAAAAAGTTTTTAGGATAAAATATCCTTGCAAAAATAAACCAGGATCTTAAATCCTTATAAAAATAGATTGAGAATAATGAATCCTTATATCTATGAAGATATAAACTGAAATCAAATAAGTGTAAACCGATAAACAGAAATCATACCGTATGGTCTGGTTAGACCTAAGTTACCATAAGTATTGATCCTTTTTCAATCCTTATAAAACTGAATTAAATGATTTTGAATCCATAAGTATTGATACTTCGGTGATCCTCAGAATCTAATTTATGATACCTGATGCAAATAACTTACGATTTTATCTGGGATTAAACCCAATAAACCGGGGACAAGCCCATAAAATAAACTGGGGACAAGCCCAACAAACTGGGGACAAGCCCATAAAATAATATGGGGACAAGCCCATAAAATAAACTGGGGACAAGCCCAACAAACTAGGGACAAGCCCATAAAATAAACTGGGGACAAGCCCGTGCAACTGGGGACAAGCCCGTGTAATCTGGGGACAAGCCTGTGAACTGGTGTTAAACTGGGGACAAGCCCAAATACTGGGGACAAGCTCAAACTGAGGACTGGCCCAAAGATACGGATGTTAACTGGGGACTTGCCCAAACCGGGATTTAGCCCAAACGTGAGATAACATGAAAACGTTATAAACCGGTGGTATAGTACGTCTACCATAAATCGTAGGATCCTCCATATAGCCGAAGACAACGAAATTGTCAGCCACTAAGCGTCAACTGGTCCCGCTGCCCCGGACTATACGTTGGATAGCGTGCGCAACTGGCGATCGTGAGAAAGGTGAAAACCTTTAAACCGTAGGGGATATGACCATCGGGGGTCATATCCAAACGTGGGCAAGGCCAAGGGAAATAGTAAAGTACCTCAAATGTAAAGGAGAGGTGGCCAACCTCTTAGACATTGAACCTCTTATTGAAATCTGCATTGTTACTTAAAAACTTGGAAAAGATAAATGTTAAGAATACATTATCCTTAAATAACAAGAATATGAAATGAATAAGTGATCAGATAGATATTACCAATTTTAGGATCCTTGATCCTAGATGGATGCTTGATTCTCGAAGGATACTAGATCCTGACTATAAAAAATACTTTTTGAGATAGATAGCGTTCCATGCTTCTGGGTAACATGTTGCCTTCCATAGTTAGCAAGTGACATACCCCCTTTCCAGCTTCTGACTCGATCAAATAGGGGCCTTCCCATTTGGGTGCTAGCTTTCCATCTGCTGAATTAGTTGTGTTTTGGAAGGCTTTCCTCAAGACTAGATCTCCTTCTTGAAATCTTCTGAGCCTTATATTTTTGTTGTATGCCCCAGCTACCCTTTGTTGATATGCTGCCAATCTAATCTTGGCTAGGTGTCTGAGTTCTTCAACGGTATTCAAGTCTTCAAAAAGGATTTCTTTATTGGCCTCAGGATCACGGATGCTTGTTCTGGCTGTAGGGACCACCATTTCTGTAGGGACTACTGCTTCTGATCCAAACACCAATGAGAAGGGTGTCTGGCCTGTTGCATTGTTGGGTGTTGTCCTGTCAGCCCAAAGGACATAAGGTAGCTCTTCAGCCCACTTTCCTTTCTTGGATCCTAGCTTCTTCTTTAAGTTGTTGATGATTATCTTGTTGCTAGACTCCGCTTGACCATTAGATTGAGGATGTACTGGAGTAGAGGTAATCATCTAGATGCCCCAGCTGTCACAAAAGTTAGTGGTTCTTTTCCCGATAAACTGGGAACCATTGTCACAAACAATATCAGCAGGAATACCAAATCTAGTTATAATATTTCGTTTAATAAAAGTTATTACTTCCCTTTCTCGGACTTGTACAAATGCTTCTGCCTCAATCCATTTGGAGAAGTAGTCAGTCATAGCAAGCATAAAAACATTTCCACCGGGTGCTTTTAGTAGCTTGCCTACAATATCCATACCCCATTTCATGAAAGGCTATGAGGAGGATATAGGATATAGAGGATCCACTGGCTGATGAAGGATGTTCGCGTGTCTTTGACAAGCATCACATTTCCTTGAATACTCCAATGCATCCTTCTTCATTGTTGGCCAGAAGTATCCAGTTCTGAGTATCCTGGAAAATAACGCTCTTCCACCTGTGTGATTGCCGCAATATCCTTCGTGAAAATCCTTGAGTACTTCTTGGATCTCAGGATCCTCGATGCACCTCAGATATGGACCTGCAAGAGATTTTCTATATACCATATCATCTAATAAAATATATTGGGATACCTTGAGTTTGAAAGACTTGGGATTTTCTGTGGTAGGGATTTCTCCATCCTGGAGGAATTTCTTGATTGGGAGGATCCAAGATCCTACTTTTAGTAAGGATGAGGGATCCTTAGGTTCCTCTGTGCATTCCATAGTTACTTCCACAGCTTTTTGTTCTCCACTTGCCGGATTACATCATCTGGGATCTTCAATGATGATGCTAAGTTTGCTAAGGCATCTGCCCCAGCATTTTCTTCTCTAGGTACCTATAATATACTAAACAACTCGAAGGATTTTGCTAATTCCTTCATAATTTCTAAATATTTGACCATATTCTCACCTTTTACGTTGTAAGAACCGTTAAAGTGATTAGTTATAAGTAAAGAGTCTATATAGACTTGAAGATACATGATCCTCATTTATTGGCTAAAAGTAAACCTGCGATAAGTGCTTCGTATTCTGCCTCATTGTTGGTGGCTTGGAATGCATATGCAATCGACTGGGGTATTATGTCCCCCTGTGGCGATTTCAGTAGGATACCCAATCCTGTTCCTCTTACGTTGGATGCTCCATCCAAGGATCCTTTGTTTCTTCTAGTTGTTGAACTTCCAAATCAGCTTCCTTTTGCATGTCGCAACTGAAATCAGCCACAAAGTCTGCAAGCTCTCGTGACTTAATGGTTGTTCTAAGCTCATACTGAATGTCATATGCACTCAACTTCACAACCCACTTGGCCATCCTTCCTGACAACTCTGTCTTTCTAAGCACATCCTTAACAGAATAGTTAGTTCTCAAAATAATAGTATGGTGTTTAAAAATAATGTCTCAACTTGGTTGAGGCAATAATCAAAGCAAGAATTAAATTCTCAATGTGAGAATACCCGACCTATGCGTCTAAGAGGCTTTTACTTACATAATAAACCGGATGATGTGGACCTTCATGATCCTTCGCCAGAACAGCACTGACTGCATTACCTGAAACGTCTAAGTATAGAGACAACAGATCACCATAAATTGGCTTCATCAAGACTATTGTTGAGGATAGATAATCCTTTAAGAGCCTTCAGCGCATCTTCATGCTTTTGAGTCCATTCAAACTTCCATGGTCTTGCCTAACTGGTCTTTGAACATCATATTGACCAGTCTTTGACATGTTGCCCCTGTCATGTCTGAATGCTTAAAGGCAAAGGTGGATTTTCTTCGCCCTAGTAAAGATACTATATCCTTCTCAATTTTTCTGGGGATACTGGATCCTAGGAACACCTTTACATCGGGATCCAAGGATACTTTTTTTTAACGTCTTTCTACCGAGCTTCCAGAACTTCCCCAAGATGTTGTTGTGGTTGCTATGCTACAGTTTGCTTGGTTGTTGGCTTCATCGATGACAAATAATAGTTCTTGGCTTCCACTTGATCGCCATCCATCCTTATTACTCCCCATGGGGTAGGAAGCTTGATGTGCTGATTAGAGGTGTTCAAAAAAACCGGTTACGGAACCGGTTTGGGCGGTTAACCGGAAAACCGGTTTTTTAAAAACCGGTTTTTTTAAAAACCGGTTTGACCGGTTTACGTAACCGGTTTACGTATCGGTTATACTTTTTGGAGCCAAAACCGGTTTTATAACCGGTTATAAAAAAAACCGGTTTTTTTTAATAACCGGTTATTAAAAAACCGGTTAACCGGTTTTTAAAATAACCGGTTTATAGCCGTTATAAAAAAACCGGTTAACCGGTTTTTTAATAACCGGTTAACCGGTTAAACCGGTTTTCGAACGTTACCAAACGGCTTTATAGCCGTTTTTTTTTTTTTTGCCCGTTTTTTTAGCCGTTTTTTTGGTTTTTTTACCCCCACAAACATCTATATATAGTTTAGGTTGGGTATTGGTTAGATCACACTTGATTATACAACTCCAAAAGCTCTAAACGTTTATTTCATACGCGATTATAACTCCAAACGCTCTTCTTTCGTAGTCGTTTATTTCATACTCGAGTATACCACTCTTAATTCGTAGTCGATTATCATGGCCTCCCAAAGTGCTGCTTCATCGGTCAACATGGGTGCCTCGAACACGGGAGAAACCGTCGTTCGGGTCATCCCCACGAAACGAAACCAAGATATTTGGCAACATTTCGACCTATGCGAAATGTCTAACGGAACCCAAAAAGCTAGATGCAAACATTGTTTGAAGTTTTATAACAAAGAAGCAAACTCCAGTTTAAGAGCTCATGTAGAAAGGCCCTCTTGCAAGGTCTTGAAGGACGAATCCGGAAGTAGTTCGCAGCCGGAGATGACGAATCAAGGAACGGTGTTTACGTACGACCTTGAAGCGGTACGTCAACAGTTTGGCAACTTTGTGATTCAACAATCACTTCCTTTCAACCACTTCGACAACCCTCAATTCACGGAGATGATGCAAAAGTATGTTCAACCACGCTACCAACACGTAAGTCGTTCGACCCTTAGAAGAGATATGCTTAAAGCATGGAAAAACGCTAAATCCGAACTAATTTCATACTTTTCAAACTTACAAACTGGTGTGAACTTAACAACGGATGTGTGGTCGGTACCTAATGGTTCGCCCGACTCATACATTTGTGTGACGGCTCATTGGGTTGACCCCCGGTCGTGGCAAATGATGAAACGAACCGTTGCGTTTCAATTGTTTGATTACCCGCACACGGGTAGAAATATTTTTAAACTCTTGGATAAAGTCATTCGACAATACAAGATTGAAGATAAAATCTTTTCAATATCGTTTGATAACGCGTCCAACAATACGGCCGCGGTTGGCCATTTAAAATTAAAGTATAAACCTATTTGTGATGGAGCGTTTTTTCATAGCCGATGCATTGCACATATTATCAACTTGGCCGTGCAAGATGGGTTAAACGTGATCGAAACGCAAAGAAACAATTTTAAAAGAATGTTACGAGATGTTTTTAGCAACAATAAAACATTTTCAAGATACAAAAAATTTTGTGATGAAGCTAATTGTCAATGGTTGGGGCCCAATTGGGATTGTCCAACAAGATGGAACTCGACTTGTGATATGTTTGAGAAAGCCATCCAACAAAAAGAATCACTAGTTGCGTTTCATCAAATAATGTCAAGTAGGGGTAAATGTGCACCGTACGATCCTAGAAACTGGTTATTGATTGAGATCGTTACGGAGGTTCTTCAAATTTTTAAATCTTGCACAACTAGTTTATCCGGGGTTTACTATCCAACAAGCCCCATTGCTTTACCAAAAATTGCTGTCATGTGCACAAAGTTGACTGAAATTCATTGTAGGGGTGCACCTTATTTTGATATGGGTGCAAAAATGAAAGAAAAATTTATAAAATATTTTCAACAACTACCCGCTGTTTTGACCTGTGCGGCTGCGTTAAACCCTTGCATCAATGTTGGTGGTGTTGAAGCTTTAATAGAAAAAATTTGTGATGAGCTAGGGTTAAACGACGATCAAAACCCCTATTATAGCCAAACTTTAAAGAATGATTTCAACACCACATTGGCAAACATGTATGATGTTTACCTTACAAAACACGGGTCGTCTTCCCAAATTCATGACTCGTTAAGAGCTGTTGCCCAATCCCAATCCCAAACCGACCTTGAAATGGGGATGTACTACATGATTTGGGAAGACGCCGGTAAACGTCAAAGGGTAAACACCCCAAGCAGTGAACTTGGAAGGTATGGTGGTACCAACTTTGTGAAACACATGACTCCGGATGAATTTAGAAGTCTTGATTTGCTGGCTTGGTGGAGAGGTAAGGAGGATGAGTTTCCGATCCTCGCCGCCATGGCCAAAGATTTACTAACGGTCCAAGCTTCCACGGTAGCTTCGGAGTCTGCTTTTTCTGTTTCTGGCAGGGTTATATCGATTAGGAGGACTCGACTCACTCCAGCAGCTGTAGAGATGTCGATTTGCTACAAGGATTACTTGGACTCTTTAGACAGGGCACAACATCAACGCTCACTCGAGGGGGAAATGGACTATGAGGCGGCCTTGTATGAAGACGAGGTCAATCAAGGACACATTCAACCAATGACCGATGAAGAAGCCGCGTACGACGATTACCTAAGGAATAGCTCGGGATCGGGTAGCGAAGAAAATGAGTAACAAACATCAACTTGTTAATGTAATCGTGTCTAAGCATTCTTTAATGTTTGTATTTTTGAGTTACGAATATGCGATAACGATTTAATGTTTGTATTTTTAATGTAAAAGCTATAAATGAAAGTTATGTGTTTTTAATCTTCCAAGCAAAGAATGCTAACAACGAAACCCTAAACCCTAAACCCTAAAGAAAAAAAAAAAAAAAAAAAAAAAAAAAAAAAAAAAAAAAAAAAAAACCGGTTAACCGGTTAGACCGGTTATTAAAAACCGGTTATAAAAAACCGGTTTAATAACCGGTTCTAACCGGTTTTTAAACCGGTCCAAACCGGTTTGGCCGGTTTGAGTTTTCAGCAATAAAAACCGGTTAATAACCGGTCCGGTTATTAACCGAACCGGTTTTTTTCTGGATAAAAAAAACCGGTCCGGTTAATAACCGAACCGGTTTTTTCAAAAAAACCGATTTGTGCACCTCTAGTGCTGATGGTATGTAGAAGCCACTGCTTTCATTCCATGTAGCCAAGGCCTGCCTAAAATAACATTGTAACAAGAAAGGTTATCAATTATACAAAATCTTTGATAAGAATTTAACCCTTCGATTTATATCGGGAGGTTGATGTCCCCCAATGTTTTCTTGGTTTCTCCACTAAAACCAACTAGCACCGATGTTCTTGGGATGATGTCTGGATCTGGTATGTTCATCTTCTGAAGTACATCTTGTTGGATGATATTGACCGAGCTACCACCGTCAACTAGGATCCTGCGAACATAATGTTTAGCTATAAATAAAGTAATAATCAAACCGTCGTGGTGAGGATCCTGGATGATTGATTTGTCTTCTTCATCGAAAAAGATTCTTTTGTCAGTGATCAGAGTGGTGAATATAACCGGTCGGTCCCCGTCATCCAATTTTATTTCCTTGGCTAGCCTCTTAGCTGCAGAGAAAGAAGTGCCGCATATGTCTGACCCTCCGGAAATGAAATTGATCATGCGAGCATCTCGATGAGGATCATGGATCCTTATACCATCTTCTTGTTCAAAGAAGATTCTTTTATCAGCTATTGATGTAGTGGGGATAAGCGGTCTTTCCCCATTATTCAATTCGGTCTTCTCAACGAGGGTCTCTGCTGTCGGAAAGGAACTTCAAAATGTATCTGCGCCTCTGGAGACGAAATTGATCACGTGCACATCTGGTGGTGGTGCCGCTGCTTTCTAAGGGGCTTCTTCAGGATTCTGGATCCTTGATTTCTTACCGGGTGACTCCTATTTTGTTGAAGTACCCAATCTTTCCTAGATCCTTTTATCATCCTCTAGTCTTATGAATCTGAGTGCCCTGTTTCTGACTTCATCTAAAGTCCTGCATGGAGTCATTACAAGATCGTTATAAAATGGGGAGCCCCTTTCAAGTCTCATCTTGAATGCTTCAACAGCTGTAGCTATATCAAAATTAGGAATCTCTAGGGCCTCCCTGCCAAACCTTGTAACAAAATCCCTAAGGGACTCATCATAAGGTTGGACAACTCTATATAAGTCACTAGTTAACTTCTCAAATTTCCTACTACAAGAAAATTGGATGTTGAACAAGTTAACTAAATTTGAGAAAGAAATAACATAAAAGGGAGGGAGACTTAGCAGCCATTTTAATGCAGATCCTGTTAGTGTGGATCCGAAACCCTTGCATAGACAAGCCTCTTTGAGCCTTTTAGGAATAGGATTGATCTCCATTATTTCTCTGTATTGTGCAACGTGCTCCTCAGGATCTGTGGTCCCATCATATGTCTTCATGTTGGGTGTCTTGAATCGCTTAGGGATTTCAGCATAACAGATGGGTGGAGAAAATATGGATAACTTGTAGCTTCCCTTCGGTATCTTGGGGATTGGACGTATCACCCCGGGAACACTGGATATCATATCCTTGAGCTTTTGTAGTTCCTTGGCTATAGCTTGGTTGATACCTGCATCCTGCATGGAACCACGGTTAGCATCTAAGGATATAGGATCATTCAAGTTACCTGTTTGTTGCGTGAACGTCGGCATTCCAGAAGAGTGGCTGATGTAAGAAGCGTCTGCTACAGGCGTTGGTCCACCAGAAGCTGTGGTCTGCATGGGGATTATATCTCCTTCATGGACTTCTGAAGACCATTGATGTTGAACTCCTAAGGATCCTTGACCCTGATAGGAGGATCCTTGAGGCTGGAAGTTGTAAGATCCTTGGTGAGACCCCCCAGAGGATCCTTGTTGAATGGTTGATAATCCTCTCTGAAACATGAAGGATCCTTGGATCTGCTGACCCATCGATCCTGGATTAAGGACTGAGGATCCTTGCTGAAACATCGAGGATCCTTGAATCTGCCGACCCATGGATCTCGGATCTAGGATGGATGATCCTGAGTGAAAGATCGAGGATCCTCGAGTCTGTTGACCCATGGATCCATGCTGAAAGATAAAGGATCCTTGTGGGAAGAATGAGGATCCCTGAGTTTGCTGGCCCATGGACCCTTGTTGGAGGATAGATGATCCTTGCTGAAAAGTTGAGGATCATTGAGCTGGTTGACCCATGGACCCCTGGTGAAGGATATATGATCCTGGCTGAAACAGTGAGGATCCCTGAGCCTGTGGACCCATGGACCCCTGTTGAAGGATAGATGATCCTGGCTGAAACAATGAGGATCCCTGAGCCTGTGGACCCATGGACCGCTGAGCCTGTGGACCCATGTTGAAGGATAGATGATCCTTGCGAGAACTGAGCCATGGATCCTGGACTGGTGAAATCCAGCATCATGGGCATCAGAAGAGTGTGATCCTTCGCTAGCCTCTTAGTCTTCTTGAGATCTTCTATCTCACGAAGGATCCACTGGTTGGTCTTGTTCTGCTGCTCCATATATGATTTAACCTGTGAAAACATAGATGAAACATCATTGTTAGTATTAACCACCGGCGCGGCAGCATCGGTTTTTGAGCTTTGGAAGACTGGAGTTTGTGTCTTGTTTCCATCCGCGGTGGTCCTTGGTGCTCCCGTAATTGGAGGAGGCATCGACGGAAAAGTTATTGATGAGAGAGAGACCGAGGATGGCATGATTGATGAAGAAGAGGTTGATTGAGAGGCCATTGATGGTGATATGGGTGTGAAAGGTTGAATATTGATATTGTATTTTCTGAATTATAGCACCAATTGCACCACGGTGGGCGCCAAATTGTTTTGGACAATAATCTGCTAAGGATAATGTATCCAAATCTGTTATGTGAGGTTTAGTGCTAAAATGATAACAGCGATTATATGAACGAAATAGAGATGAACACTGTGATTTGATCACGATGGAAAAAGCCCTTAACCAAGATAGTCTTACTTCAGTCAAAACTTATCAAGGTAATCGTTGGTAAAATAACTTCGGTCAAGAATTAATAAGATAATCTTTGATCGAATTACTTTAGTCAATGATCAACAAGGTAACCTTTGGTCGATGAGTATGTGGTTATCGTGGTCTCCAGCACAAAAAAACCCCGGACGGTGAAAACTATCACCGTTGATTATATTAATGACAAAAATCGGGTTACAAAGGTGGAGATATGATCAAAGATTACAAAGAATATCTAAGTGTGTGTGTGTGTATGAACTGCTAGAGAGAGTTCTTGACAGAGTATTTGAGAGTGTAAGCAGTGAATGAATGTGAACAAGTGACCTAACTTTGATCATAATCTCAATATAAATAATAAATAAAAGCTAACTAACTCCTATTTTTATGGCACTACTCCCACTAACTTAGTCTTCACCATTGACCACGTCCTGGAGGTGCCTTGTAGCTTAATTTTAGGTAGACCACGTCTTGGAGCCGTTAATGTTGATAAATATCAACATTCATATGAGAAACTACCGTTAACAACACCAAATACCGAGGATCCATGATCCTGACAAAGCTCTGGAACTCTTCAGAAGGATAATTGATCCAGACACGTCATCAAGAATAACATATCCTCGGTACTCAGTTATTTGTGACACAACAAGAAGTCCTATAAATCCGCCATTATCCCCACTAAACGTGTTACAGCCATTTGACCACCTGCTTGACAAGTTACTAGCGAGATATCCGGTGGAATAATTCTTGGCGCCGTTATACTTATTAAATAACAATCTACACACAAGAAACAATTGTTAATAATACCAAGTACTGAAGACCACTGATCCTGACAGGATCCGTCTAAGGATAACTGATCCAAAAACATATGTCAGGATAACGTATCCACAGCGTCAAATTTCCATGCCCTAACAATATGAATGTCATATTGTTGTATAAAAATTAAAAAAAGTTAGTTGTTTTTTTATATTGTGTTATTTGGTTGTCCATTGTGTTTTTTAATTTAGTTTTTCTATACATTGTGTTATATAATTTGGACATTGTGTTTTTCAATTGGTACTCATATTAAAGATAAAAATTAAAACAACGATTACATCATTGTCTCTTTGTGCTCAACATTTGTCTTTCTACTTATCATTGTGTTTTAGTCATCGTGCTTAATATTCACTTAATTTGAGAAAAATAGTATTAAGTTCATTGTGTATTACGTTTAAGTCATTGTGTAATATGTATATTCCATTGTGTTTTACGTTTCATATCATTGTCTTTTATGTATTTACTATTGTGTCTTACGTTTCAGGCCATTGTGTTATGTGTTATATAATTTGGACATTGTGTTTTTCAATTGGTACTCATATTAAAGATAAAAATTAAAACAACGATTACATCATTGTCTCTTTGTGCTCAACATTTGTCTTTCTACTTATCATTGTGTTTTAGTCATCGTGCTTAATATTCACTTAATTTGAGAAAAATAGTATTAAGTTCATTGTGTATTACGTTTAAGTCATTGTGTAATATGTATATTCCATTGTGTTTTACGTTTCATATCATTGTCTTTTATGTATTTACTATTGTGTCTTACGTTTCAGGCCATTGTGTTATATGTATCTAGTCGGGCTTAGCGACGCCGGGTTTGCTGCTAGGCAGGCTGCGCCAAAGGAAGAAGCAGGAAAAATTGCTAAGCATGAGAAGATGTGTGTTGAGAATCAACATGTCTGCATTCCTTTTGCTTTTGATACATTTGGATCTCTTGCCCCCAATGCTGCTACATTTTTAAAAAAGTTCAGCAGGTGGTGCACATTAACTCAACGACCCCGAAGAACAATAGTTTTGTTTTCAGTAGAATAGGTTTTGCCATTAAAAAGTGGGTGGCGGAGCAGCTTGTTGCCCGCATACCTGCCTCTCTATTGTAATTAGGTCCATTTTGTAGTTAATTGAAAAGGGAATTAATATGTATTCATTATTGTGTTTTACGTTTTACGTTATTGTGTAACATATATTAATCATTTTGTTTTATGTATTAGATAATTTGTTGCTATTTTTCATTATATTTACATATTATTACACAACGGTGTTATTAGTATATAAAGAAAACACAATGACGAAAAAACACAATGACAAACAGAAATACACAATGTTAAGCAAAAAGACACAATGATGTAAATTTTTTTATATATAACAAAATCATACTCATATTAAAGATAGAACAACGCTTGTTATTATGATGAATTTTATTAAAAAAATATCATATAAAAAAATTATAGATGTTTAAAAATGATGGGGGAATTAAAATGTCACTTGCATGTGGAGAGAGAAAATATGTACTATTACTTATATACCATTTTCCTTTACTTCACAATTGACACATGTCAATTAATTATGACTTCTCGCAATTCTTATTTTTGTTATACTTTGTAGAATAACTCAACCCTATGTTATTAAAACATAAGATCTAAACGGACCAGGAAGGAAAAGTATAAATCTCGTCTTCTTGTAACAAATTTATTCAAAATTAAAAGAAAATGAGATATAATTTACGCATCTGTCTAGGCGTAAGATCTAATTTACGCATAAGATCTAATTTACGCATCTGTCTAGGCGTAAATTAAAAGAAACAATTTTCAATATTTTGACAATTTGTATGGATCAGGTAGGAAACATAAAAAACCATCTGTAAGACTTCTTTTTTTGATCAATTTTGACAATTTTCAATATTTTGACAATTTGTATGGTGTAGAAATCTCGTCGAAACTTATCCCAAAGTCTCGCCTCAATACACATTTTTTGATCAATTTTGGGAATCTTGAAAATATGTTCTCTCTCTTCAAAAGAGGCATATATTGGGATTTTTCCCATTATTTACTATATTAACTAAACAAAGGTTTGCAAACACAAAATGAAACGACCATTATAATTCAGTTGGAACGACTGAGTGACCAACAACATAATGATAACCTTCAAAGTTTCATATTTTGAAAGGTTCCTACTAGGAACACCTAGACACTCCCTTATACGGCTCGTATAGGGTTATACGGGGTGTAGTATTGCCCAATACTACACCACGTATAATCCTATACGGGCCGTATAAGGGAGTGTCTAGATGTTCCTAGTAGGACCCAATATGCCCCGTATAGCCCAAATTAAACGGGGCTTATAAGAGGGGTCATTTTAGAAAAAGGGTGGGTGTCCATACAAAACCCCTTTTGAAATCATTATCTATATTTATAGTATATATAATGAGGAAGAGATGAACAAATTAAGACACTTCTTTTTAATTAAATACAAATTCATTATAATACATAATTTACAACTCAACAAAGTAGGTTGAAAAGTGTAATATAGTCTTTTAAATGATAAATATCATGTGCAATTTCAAATCAATAAAATAGTAACAATTTTGCCCCCTTAACTTTAATCACTTTTTGTAAACTTAAACAATACTTACAACTATAGCCCTTCATCTTTTACGTATATATTCTTTTCATTTTCACTTTTAGCCCAACTTCCCCCATGAAATTTTAACGGTCATAACATTTTTATACGTTAATATTTTTTATAAATCATTGCACCATAAAACGAGCATTTTATTAAATTTAATTTGAGTAACATATTGCTACATTTTTTCAGTTAAAAAAACAATATTTTACGTATGGGCGTTTGCGGTATGATTTTGATGGTTTTTAAATTAAACCGTTAGTAACGTTTTTTTGTTGTCGAAAACCGAAACCACCCCGTTGGAAATTGAAATCAGCCGGCCAAAAGTTAAAAGTCAATTGTGAACTCAAACCGATGACCGGTTTGAATGTTTCATGGTTTCAAACTGAACAATGAACACACATAAACTTGTAATGTGATTACCAAAGTCTGCATTTCCCGCTACATCGTGCAGGCACCCGTCTAGTAGATAATGAAGGCTCAACCATTTCAGGGGATGAGACGTAAACTCTGCGGTGCTTTTTTTAACTAGCAAAACCTTCATTCCACCAAAAATACACAACAAAGCCCAATAAAGGGTTGAGCCAAATCTCCAAACAAGAAGGAAAACAAAAAAGACTAAGCAAAAAAAAAAAAAAAAAAACACTACTTAGCTATTACAAGACCATAATCCAGATTAAACTCCGACCACCCTCTCCAATACTTCAATGAAAACTTGGATCGATTAGATAATTACAAGAAAGCAAATTCTTTAATGTCATCCACCACTTTAAAGATTGAAGTAACCTTCCCCTAAAAAATTTTGTCATTCCTAAAAGTCCAAATCCTCCATAACGTAGTGAAAACCGTCACCAAGATTATCTCTTACCTTTTTTAAATTCTATTGTTACGAGAGGTCGCAACCCTCTTTTTTTATCAGACTACTTGTTGTGGTCAGTGAGTCAGGGGGGCGAGCTCTCTTGCACGACCGAATCAGCCACGCACACCACACAGGTTAGCCACAAGCCGGGGCATAAGCGGACCTTCGCGCATCAGGCTGTACCAAGCAAACAACTGTTGGTTCAATGGGATTTGTGATTTGACCGTTGAAGCATAAAAAAAATTCAATTTTTTTTACCTATTTAAACACCATTTTACTTACTAAAAATTACCAACGACCTCAAATTCTCTATATTATTGTAAAAATCTATCTCATTAGTCTTTTAATATACCCTCACGACTTTGAAAAATATGGATCAATGGGGTGGTTATTACTGACAAGATATGTCATTCGGTCAAGACGACAGCGTGTGTAGCACAGAGTTAGAGAATAACTTAAGTCAAATACCACCACCGTCTCCCGATTATGTTATTCGGGAGACGCAAGAGCCTCCTAAAGAAGGCGCCAAGGGCTAACGAGCGCACACATAGAAGAGCCAAAGATGAGCGGGGGGCTGGTGCGGAGTGGTACCGGAGGTCGTTACAAACGGTAGAGCAATTTCTTGGACGCCAGAGGATAAAACGGCTTTGTATCGTGCTTGGATTGAATTATTCCAAGATCGAGACACAAAGTATTTTGGACCAAAGTGCAAGAGTTGTTCTACACGTTGAAGGGAAGTAGAAAATGTAATGCAAATATGATGTCGGGTGGATGGTCCAAAACTCGTCATATTTGTCGGGTTGTTTACGAATTTACATAACGAAAACAGTCGTCGAATGCAAGCGAGTGGGAATGATGATCTTCAAGTTTATAAATTCACCTACGAAGAATGGAAATCCAAAGTTTTTAATAGTCCAGATCTAGTACGGGACGGTGAAAACATTGGACGAGGACTACTCGTGGAGAATACTCAAGTCGTGCTCGAAATGGGTCGAGTTAGTTGTACCGGAAAAGGTGGCTCAATGCCAAACATATGAAAACTACTTTGCTAGGTACATATATCTCTCTTATAGTAGCTTGGATGCTCATGTTTGCGTCGAACTCAACGTGCACGACGAGAAGATTAGCCACAAGTCTTACGTCAACCAATCAGAAGGGACCGAGGAAAGAGAACAACTACCGACGTCGATTTAGATCATAGCGAAGACGTCCGAAAAATATCGAGTAGTATCGCGACGGCGGCGGAGGCAAAACTTTCTAAACAAAGATTGAGGAACTTGGACTTTCTTAACAAGGACTTTAGCAATCTATATCCGAGTCGCCGAGAGGTATTTGAACAAGAACATACGCTTATTCTAGATGAAATCAAAGAAGATCAAAGACAAAGACAAAAGAGAAAGAGGCAGAGCAAGAGAATAAAGTTGATTTTTTTTTAAATTTGTATTTTTTTTTTGTTTTTCTTAATTTTCTAAAGATGCTTATAATATTGTTTTAATTGTTAGAAAAAAAAATCAAAAATCGTTGAAGCTCCCATTCGCTTGAACCACAACAGGCTCATGTGGCTTTAACATGGGCTTCAACAAGTGTACAATCAGCGCTGCTTGACACAATATTATTAGATGAATTCTACCGGATGATTTCAACGACAACACACAGTCTCATACCTATGATTTAACTTCTGAATCACGGCTATTAATAATCAAATAACATAGAATTAGCAAATTAGCAAAACAGTTATTTTATAAAGTTTAAATTTTTTATTTATAAAGCCTAATTATTATTACTTATCTTAACAAAATAGATAGGCTACTTTTTTTGATTTTTTTAATATTCGTACTCTTATTTTCTTTATTTTTATGCACATCAGGAACTTCAACAATGCTCGAGTTTAGTTATTTTTCTTGATTTTTAAGCTCCTTGGTTTTATTTTATTCATTTTAGACAGATTAGGAACTTCAATCCAATATTCTAATTATAAGTGTTCAACTTATTTCTTTGTTTTTTAAGTTTCCTCATTAGTCACATAAGGCCGATTTTTTTTGAAGGAGAATTTCTTTTTAATAATTGTTGTATGACTTAAACTCACAACCTTCATTTTCAAATTCAAAAGTTTAATGGTTTTTCCTGTCAATGGATCATCGACCCAATAGTTAATAAGGCAGATTAGGAACAAAATTCACAATTGATTATATAATCATTTACCATAAAAACAAAAGATTAAACAACATACAAAACATGATACAATAAACTTCAAATATCATACAAAAAAAAAGAATATCACTTTACAAACCAAACCAAGATACATAACACACAGTAAACAACAATGTTCCTTGTAACAAAGAACCATTGAAAAACACAATATCAAACTTATATAGGTCCATAGAATAAGATGTCATGTATTAAATCTGGATGTAGTCAGCATCTAAAGGCTTGAATACCTGACTAGCATGTTCCTCAATGAAAATCGTGTGCTTCAATGGCAAATGCATGTAAACAACCCAATCCTCGTTGTTTTTCGGACTGCCCATTGTCATCAGAAAACAATCCTTCCTTGATGACGGGACATGACATGATCCGAATGTCACCTTGCCCCACCCAAAATCTATCGCGTCCATGGTCTCAAATCTTTGTCCTGCTGAGACTGTAAATGACGTTATCTCTTCACCAAGTAAAGCCTTTGATATTAGCGGTTGTGGCTTTTGGTCTTCCACCCAATCTATTATGTCCAAGAAATGCTCTTTTGTAGTGGCAGGCTTCAAGAACTCTTGAACCTCTGTGGCGATATCGCTTAGTGACATCTCCTTTAACTCCTAATTAGTTAGTCAAAAATTTGGTTAATTAGGTTCACAATCATCGTGTTATCATTTTAGGGTATTAGTTTTTAATATTTACATTTTGAAGAAAATAAAAAAAAGGTGTATATCTTTGATTTGTTAATAGTAGATTTTGTAACAGTTATCAAAGAATATAAGCAACCTAAATAAAATTTATTACCTGTGGTGTTTTAGACCCATATGGCATAGATAAAACATTCCCAAAGTGTGATGCCATAAGTTTTTGTTTCTCCTCATCTTCATCCTCACTCAACCGTCTTCTTCCATCTACCGCAATAATCACATTACATAATCCGTTTTGTTTTCCTGAGTTTTCCATGCTCAATGATACTGATTTCCACAAGAAAGAGGTGAATGCCACCAGCTTAGACCTCCTATACCCGCCTTCGTTCGCCAACAATTGTAATTTGTTAAGTGCCTCACCCTCAATGTAGTACACGCGATTAACAAGTCGATACTCGTCATCTTCTCTGGTTAGATCATTATCTGGGTGGGATGGTGGCGGTAGAAATGTAGCAAACACATTGTCTATTAACGGTGAATAACTTGTCGGGGACCTGGGTTTTAGGTGTGACCTCCCAAAGGAGGGGATCATAGAAGGGGTTTTCGATCTAGTCATGTCTGCCCATGTTGAAATAAACATGTTAGCTGAGTAACCATCTACCACTCGATGATCAACCATGACCCCTATCACTAATCCGTCACATTTTAACTTCGTAACCTGCATTTTATTAAGGATTAGTATTCTATTTCGATAAGTTCACTCATAATACTTGCAAATTAACTGTAGAACGCAGTTCTTGATTTGATCATTAGTATTAGGGATATACATAGGGAAACTTCTCAAAGTAATATATAATATGAATGGTCAACTTCTTCAGAATAACTTGAGTTTTTAAACTTCACAATATGGGTTGTCTTAAGAATGCGAAAACAAACTCCACAAGTTGACCTTTGTAAGGATATATTCATAGGTGTATTTTTGAGAATTCCATTTCCATATGATCTCTTTAATTATTGATTCGATGTGAATGGACGGGTTTATAACCAAGTATTTCATAAGCCTACACTTTGTTAGTACAGATGAAAAACAAGGCATTAATCTTCTTTTTTTTAGAGCATTCTCAGCCTATTCCATATATGGGTTGTCTTAGAGCATTCTTAGTCCATTCCATATATTTTTCTTTATAATTTAGCTAAAAAACATCATTTCATAAATTTATCTATCATTTTTCAAAATTCTTTCACATTCTATTCCCTATTCATATCCATAAATTAATTCTTTATTATTTTTTTTCTTTTGTCTTGTTATATAGTAAATGGTGATTGGGAGATAGGTGATATATTATATGGTATGGATCAAAATTGAGTACCTATATTTAGGGTTTACTTTAGTTGCCATATAACTCATCCATATAACAGAGAATGGATTGAAGAGGTGATTTTGATGGTTTTCTTAATATTTACCCTAAATTATATGGGTTGACCTTTGTGTGAAAACGTAGTTTTTGTGCGCAAGATGCATCCACGTAGGCACATCAAGCGTGACAAACTATAATTTTTTGGGTGATTTTGTACAAAGAGTAATAAATAAATTATTTTGTAGGGATATATTCATAGGTGTATTTTGAGAATTTCATTTCCATATATTCTCTTTAATTATTGATTCGATGTGAATGGACTAATATTGTAAGTACAAGATGAAAAACAAGGCATTAATCTTCTTTTTCTTTTTTAGAAACTGATGGTGGCAAGGTATTTGTTTGGGATAATCATAAACGTGACTAAGTTGTAATAGGTTAGAACTAGTACTACCTGAATACCAAGAACACCATGTTGTAGTTTCTTGGGCATTAGTTTACCCTCTATGCACTCATCTGGTTTGTAAAGATTCAGTTCCTTGAGGTCTACCTCAGCAACCGCTTCAATGAACTGAACACCTCTGTTGTTGCAATGAATCTGATTCTCTCCGGCAGCTTCATTCCATTCTATCTCGCCCGCAAGAGGAGGGTAGAGTGCGAGAGCTCGAGATAGCGAAGCTTTTAGGGTGTTTACAATGGTGGGGAAATTTTGATCATGGGATGGGTTCTTGTAGAAAAAGATTGAGCCAATATCAAAAGGTGGCACAAGCAAATCAAAGTTTGTGAAGGTTAACCATTGGTCAACCCATGGTTCTTCTGCTTGCACCACTTTATTCTCAATCACCTCAACCAAGAAACTATCATCTCCAATGCCCATGCCTACAAGAAAAGGTATAGAGAGGTGCTGAATTGATGCAGGTTGTACGACATTACTTGGCAAAATATGGGTCTTATTTATAGGTGTAGATACGTGCGTGAGGACTCAAGTTTCAAGTTGGAATATCGCTGTCCATGTAATATTTAATGCAACTTGTAATTAATCTAATTAGTCAAAAGAAATTAACACAATATATTAAGCAACAATACACTTGCGCTTGGGACCATATAACATAAGTGGCTTCCATGTCCAAAACCTTGTATGCTACCGAAGAGGTGTGTGGGATTTTTTATTTTTACCTTCTTATAACTTATTAACCTTTATAAGTTAAAAAGGTGTTTAGGTGGTGATTAGGTAATGCGACTTTTTTAAGTTTTTAAATAAGGAAAAATGTGTTTTTAATAAGTTAGAAGGGAGTGAATTATTAAAAACAACTTATTGTTTTGGTCAAAATACACAAGGATAATCAAGTAACCAAACTTTGTATGTGATGTAGGATGCTTGAATATGTAATCAAAGTAATAAGTAAATGTTGCACGTGACACAACAATTTTAACGAGGACAAATCCCATGATCCTTTAAGAAACTACAACAAAAAACCTCGGGAGGGGTAACTTATCCCCAACCTCAATTATATTTAGTAAAATGGGTGAATACAAGTGTTGAAAGTGCTTGATAGCTGCTACGAGTACAAAGGAGTGTATACGAGTGTGTATATGTGTCTTATTACAATCAAGACAACTTCTACAATAGCTATAACTAGTAATAACAAGCAATAATTAGTAATAATGTTCATTAATTGTCCTGACAAGAATCTTGGAGCGGTTACGGATTGCATATATATTTGTCATTAGCATGTTGTAACATCCTCCAACGTTCTTGATATACGGTTGACCAAGTCTTTAGCTGAGAATTAATTCTTACCATTGCCTGGAACACCAAGTCAAAGGTGAAAGAATAATGGTAGTTAATAACGATACTAAGGATCCTGTCTGTCTGTGATTCATATGCATTATGAGGATTCTCCTGAGGATTATGCCTGTCACAACAATTGCCCCCAATATTTACAGCTATAGTATATGACTATAGATATTTGAGGATCCTTTTGACAAGGCGCGCGAAATGAGGCATGATTATAGTGTTTTGGTTATTATCTCAAACTTATCTTCTCAATCTTCCACTTTGCTTGCTCTTTGCTGCTTTGGAGGTATTAACCCTTCTGAGTTTATTAATGTTTGAAAGGATATTCTTGCCAAGGTGAGTCGCCTCTATAGGCTCAAGCCGTTTAAAAGAAGTTTAATTTAAGAGCCTCGAGTGTTGAAGTAAGTTCTGACTCAACATTTCATCACATCTCAAGGAAAAGTTCCTATATAACAAGTTAGTACATATGCATAAATATATAATAAGGATAGTGATAGGCTTATCCTTTTTAATAGGATTCTAGAAACCTTGCTTCAATTTTAGTGTTGATGATATTGACAACATTTTCTTTACAGGAGGTGTAATTGCCAAGAAGGAGAGACCAACTCCCTTTATCTGTAAGCTTGTCACTTGTAGCGCCTTAATGTTTCTACACAAGCTATCTTCTAGTAGGAAAGGGAAGACCCTGGATTCCTTTGAGGAATTGGACCATGATAGCAATTTACAAAAGCTAAATGTTGTCTTTCGTTCAGTAAGTTGTGATGCTTGATCCTTATCCCTACCCTTAACTTCTTATCCTCATGTTTTGTATTGGAAATTTTGGTAGGAAATGGATAATCTTATTTTGGGTTGTTAAGTTTTGGGAGAAGACCTTAATGATACTCAAGGGTGAAGGATCCTCTAGAGTGAAGGATCCCGAGGTTAAGGATAACACTAGGCTAAGGAAGTGGAAGATGTGGAGGATACCAAAGTGGTGAAGGATGGAATGAATGTGTCTACTTGAAAGGATAATGAGGGCAGTGATGCGAAATCTTGAATTCTCTAATTTGATGTTTGAATGGTTTGGCCCTCTATTGGACTTTTAAGACAATTTCTTGTTCTACACTTAGGATCCTGGTGGCTTGGGTGGATGGATTATTCTTTTGGATGAAGCTCAACTCATCTTCTTTTATGTTTCTATATCTTTATATAAACATCTTTTGTTTGAACTTATGTGTTCTTTGATTATAATCCATAGGATTGCCCTTACATGTTAATATTTGGAAATGTGTTTAAGGATCTAAGGATCCATATTTTTTTTGAAAGGTGTTGTATTTACGATCCTTAGGAATAATCCTTGAAAAATTTAAAGTTTTTGTATCAAGGATCCTTGGGGACAAGCCTAATTTTATAGATCAAGGATCCCTAGAGACAAGCCTATCATTGTGTGATTTATGGACCAAGGATCCTTGGAGACAAGCCCAATATTTTGTATCGTAGGTGACATGTAAATGTCGAAGTTCTTGTTTAACATAATAATGTTAATCCTTATACAGGGATAAATTCATTTTTCTTGGAACTCCTACCAAACTTTGGATGACATGTAAATGCCATAATTTCTGAGTGACACGTCTACCACATTTTAATTTTGAATCCTCAGTATAACCATCAATAACAAAAGTGTGCACAACCGTTACATATACAATCCTGCCATCTTGAATTATCCTTAGATTTCGTGCACTCCTGGCCGGGAGTAGAAACCCTTATGCTAGAAAGGTGAAAACCTTTAAACCTTTGAAGGGGTTTGTATCCCTTAGACTTATGAGAGATGGCCAATCTCTGTCTTGTATCTTGATCTTTGATGATTTCTACAAAACCTTGAAACCTTGGTGAGCGTGGGTGTTAGACATGCTAACACCCCTCTGATGCTTAAGTCAGTACATTTGTTTTGAAGAATAATAATAATAATGAAAACAATGAAAAGGGCAAGGATAAGACACATACATGGGATCCGTCGAAGGATAATTTTACAACTTACATGAAATAGGTTTAGATATGTATAGCATTCCATGATCTTGGAAGGATTTCTTAATTCATAGTTGCTAACTGTTAGGGCATAGAAATTATGCTGAGGATCCTCTATCCTTGAATAGTTTATGGATCACTTATCCTTGTGATATGTTCCATACTTTAAAGGATCAAGGATTCTTGGTATTATTTGTTTACTAGTAATTTTATTTGAATGGAGTTGTGTTTGATAGATATAACGGCTGGAGGACTAAGTCATCATATTCTTGCGCTACTGGACGACTCCCGCACGTGGTCAAAAGAGACGAAACGGCTAGTGGGGATAGTGGCGTAAATGTAGGAATTCTAGTTAGTTGATATTTTGTTTTATCTTTATAATTGAGAGAATGATCAGTTAGAAAAACACCGGTAATACACACACCTGAGCAGTCTCTCTATATCGCAGCTCACACACTTAGCATTCATTGTAACGCTGATCAATATCTCCACCAATTGTAACCCTATTTTCACATTAATAAAGTGGTGATAGAATATTTGTCATTACCCGGGGTTTTTTTCCTTTGATCTAATCAAAATCAAGGGGTTTTTCCTCGCAACAAATCACGGTGTTCAATCCTATTTCGTTCACATAATCATTACTATTATCGTAGCACTAAACCTCACAATTACGGATTTGGAAACTGGATCCTTAGTTGATTTTTGACCAAAACAATTTGGCGCCCACCGTGGGGCTATTGGTGCTATAATCCCTATTATTCCTATCAAATTTCAACTTTTCATACCCATATCATCATCAATGGCCTCTCAATCAACCTCTACTTCATCAACCATGCCATCTTCGGTTCCTCTCTCATCAAGAACTTTGCCGCCGATGTCTCCTCCAATCACGGGAGCACCAAGGGCTGCTGCTGCTGGAAACAAGACGCAACTACTAGTCTTCCAGAGCTCGAAAACCACTGTTGCCGCTTCGGTTGTTAATACTAACAATGATGTTTCTGCTATGTTTTCACAGGTTAAAGCATACATGGAGCAACAAAACAAGACTAACCAGAGGATCCTTCGGGAGATAGAAGATCTCAAGAGGACTAAGAGGCCAGCAAAGGATCAGACTCCCTTGGTGCCTAGGATGCTGGATTTCACCACTCCAAGATCCTTGGCTCAGTTCACGCAAGGATCATCTATCCTTCAGCAGGGATCCATGGGTCAACTAACTCAAGGATCCTCGATCTTTCATTCAGAATCATCCATCCTTAGTCAGGGAACCATGGGCCAACAGGTTCAAGGGTCCTCGATTTTTCAACAAGGATCACCTATCCTCCAGTCAGGGTCAATGGGTCAGCAGACTCAAGGATCCTATAACTGCCATCAAGGATCATCCATCCTTCAACCAGGATCCTCGGGGATATGCTACCAAGGACCCCACAACTTTCAACCTCAAGGATCCTTCCTCCAGAATCAAGGATCCTCCGGAATGCAGCATCAGAGATCTTCAGAAGTACATGAAGGAGATATTATCCCCATGCAGACTATCGTATCTGGCGGATCAACTCCTGTATCAGACACTTCTTACCTCAGCCACTCTTCTGGAATGTCGACGTTCATGCAACAAAGAGGTAACTTGTATGATCCTATATCCTTACAATTAATGACGAACGAACAAAAATGAACATGGCAATGTTGATTTTTCTAAACGAACAAACATGAACACAAATATTAGTTTTATGAAAAAGCGGTTGATGTGGTTGACGATGTTGGTTAATGCATCCTGTTTCCTGTTTCGGTTAATAAAATAATAATCTTATTATTATGAGTTGGGCTTGTGTCGGGTTAAGTAAATGTGGGTAATGGACTTGGATTAATAAGGAAGAAGAAAGACCATGGGCTTAAGCCCATGACCCATAATATATAAACAATAATTATTCATTAATCTATTGATTTCCACTCATTCCATACACCACCCAAACACACACACACTTAAACTCTCGCTCTTTCTTTCTCCCTTTCTTTAACCGAAACCAAGGAGGAAAACCGAGCATTGATCCGAGGTAATAATATTATGATCTTATATGGACCCAAACCCGCTAGATCTAGTCGCAAAATGATGAACCGACACCCTCAACCGTTAAGGTCATGAAGTTCAGATGAAATCGGGTATAACCCGATCGAATGACGAGCTTAGGGGTCACCCTATCTCGGATCCGGAACGATTGGGACGAAAAACGGTGAAAAACGGTGTAGATATACGTTTTATCGGCCACCGCCCGTTTTTCCGACACATCGGCGCCGGAAAGGTAGGTAAGGATGTCAGGGAATGTTTTGACATTCCTGCCCTAACCCTAGGAGCGCCTATGCTCATTCGTTAGGGAAGAATAATGAAGGAACTCCATTCGTTAAGCCATTCGTTAAGCCATTCGTTACGGAGAAATGACGAATGAACCCTCATTCGTTATGAAGGTCCATTCTCTATGAAGGTTTATTCGTTATAAGAGTTCATTCGTTATAAAGGTTCATTCGTTATAAAAGGTCATTCGTTATGAAGGTCCATTCGTCATAGGTGGCCATTCGTTATGAAGTAACGAATGAGTCCATTCGTTATGAAAGAACGCACGTGTTAAGAAGTAACGATTGAGCCCTATTCGTTAAGGAGCTGTATAACGAATTAGAATTTGAAAGAATGACAGAAAGGTCCCTGGACTTAGGATAAAAAGGGTTAATTGTATAAAACCCCTTGAACTTTATTAATTAATGAAGGATACCCTTAAAGATTAATGAGTAACGATTAACTAACTGGTTAAGGATCAATGAAGTAAAACCGGCTTCGACGCTTAAGATTAATTAAGCCAGCAGTTAAGAATGGCTAGAGAAGTATTTAATATTGTGTTTATTAAACAGTTAGTCGCGCACAGCTAAAGAAAGGAATAACCATTAACGATGAACGTAATAGGACACATGTGAGTTTCTAGCCCCATTTCCTTGTTATGTTTTTGGGGCTGTGTGCATACTCGTTGTGATTAGTTAATACACTTACCTTAAGTGGTAAGTGTATGCCTTTTATGATTTATATATGAATGAATGCTTGACGGTGCGTGAACGATCTCTGGATATTGCATTTATCGCCAGGTGACAGTATGATATGTGATTATTTTACGAATGATATATGATAGTTATATAAAAGATTAAGATTATGTGTGAAATTACATAAATATAAATATAAAGAAGATAATGTATGATTGTTTGGTTGTATAGTTGTATGATGGTATGCCAACAGGTTTGCAGATCCTAACAATATCTGCGAAGGTTAAAGGGATGTTGTCACACCCCGACTAGGTCAATGCAGAAGCGTAATACGGGAATGTAACAGATAACTCTGGTATCAACCACATTATTTATAAAGAAATTCAACAAACTAATTTACATCATATTATATTGGTTGGTACTAAGTTTACAAATTAGGTGAAAATCACATAACCAGTTCTCGGGGCTTCTTATTCCTTGTTATATACTTGCATCTATTTACAGCGATTCAACTTCACTCTTAACACCTAGCACGTAAGCAATTCATTCCAACTTTGGCTCACCTGAAAAGCATGTTAAAACGGGTCAACTACGTCTAGTTGGTGAGTTTCAAGTTTCATGAGTACGAACGAATAAAATATACGAGTTCGTAAATTTTACATTATGTATGTATGTATATATATGATGTTTCTATAATAAGCCACAAGTGAAACCGAAATGAGCTAAAACACATGGCCACCTCTGCCCATGCACTACCGTTGGCATTTTACATTCACTTTGTCCCAAGTATGTACTATGTCTAACATCACATAGCAGAATGTAATAAGTTTAAATAACAATGTGAAACTGGGTTAACATGTTCCGGCATACCCCTCCGGCCCTGTCAGTTGGGTTTGTCAAACCGATAGTACTATCCACACGTCACCGGCACGAAGTTAATCACTTGTGTTTGAGGGGACTTTCAAGTGTTAGTACTTAGATAATTCACATCATCACACGTTTTCAAGTATATGAGTATATGTAAACATGCTTTCCACCCCATAAGTTCGTAAAACAGTTTAGAAAGTGGGGTCATGAAACTCACCTTAGTGTAGTATTGATCGGTTATACGCGTAGTATGTATAATGCCTCGAATATAGCTCGTATCCTATAATCGTATACTACGGTTAACACTAGTACAATGTTTAAACTAAATCGGGTTGTATAACCAGTCTGGGTATAGCTGTTAGGCCTATAACATAGCAGCAGTTTTAGATTGTGACGTTGTACGTTATGAAATGTTCAAAACCAGATTTGGCTCAGTTTCACCGTTTTCCGTGCCTGGCCAAGTTGACCGTTTACGCGTTTCTGAAATAGGTAAAATCACACAAATTTAAGTAAATATACTGTTTGATAAATTGATTTAATTTATGAAAGAATATTTAAAGTTTCAGTATCTGGATTGATCACAGGGTTCGTTTCCGTTTTCATACGAGTTTTATTATACAAAACGTGTACAACCCACCCGAATTGTCCGGAAATCTCGTAAAAAGTTCTTTTTTATCTAATTCATCCAAAACTGTGATATTCGACCACTTTTGACGTTTTGACATACCAGTCAGTTCGTTAAACACCAAACTGTCGGTTTTGTTAAAACATATATAATTTAAATATTCAAATAACCATAACTATTTATGTAATTATATATAAATTATGAGAATTTTTATAAAAATAAATTACAATCTGTATAAATTTTATAAAAATATTTTCAGAATTTTTATACTTAAATATTTATTTATAAAAGATCATTTTATGTGTTATAGTTAACCGATAAATAACCCGTTTATACCAAACGATTACTGAAAGTTTGATAATATTTCTAAGTGGTCAAATACCATAACATAGCCCCTGTAAAATTCCCAGATCCTAATTCTTTGGCCAAATACCCTTTTGTGCATTTTTCGGTTGTTAAAACTCGATAAAACGCAAATGCACAACTATACTTAGACATAACCAAATGATCCCAAACTTTTCCAGTGATTTTACCATAACATATCTAAGTTCCAAACCAAATTTCATAATTGGTCATGGAGTTTATCTATTTTTCCCAATAAACGCTAATAAATGGTAATAAACTCCCCAAATATTCTCCGTTTATCGAAAAAGTACCAAATTTGAACAGGGACTCATTTATATGATCCAAAATTTTCCTGAAAATTTTCACAACCTAACAACAATCAACTCACAACCTAATACTAAACGGCCCCTAAACGAGTAGTACGGCAATTACCTTGTCGGTTTTCGATAGTTTTAGGTTGTTTTAACCACTCTCCGGCCTTGGTCACAAATTCAGTGTATTTACATATCATATAACACAAAACCAAGCATTCACATTTAAATCCTACTTTCGGTTATAATAATAAAGAGAATTTCGTTTATTCAAAAAATGTGTCGTGTATCGGTTTAGATAATAAACCATAAGAGGGTGGGCTTGGACTTCAAAAATGGAATAAATGATGGAATGGGTCTTAGGTCCATGGGCTTAAGGGAGTATAAATACCCCTTAAACACTAAACCTTTCCATTTTTATCCATCTCTACACCAAATCCTACACCTTGAAAAACACACACAAACACCATCCTATATCCCGAGATAAGATCCAAAGGTAGAAACCCGAACCCATTAGTGCTAGAACGTTGTGACGAACCAAAACAACATCAAGAATAGACCGTGTTAGTAAAACCGACTCGTTTAGGGTACGTTTATAACGAGAACTTGATCGTTTAGGTTCGGATTTCATTTATAAATCATAGATCTGTTTGAGTATGGCAAAAATGAATCCAACGCAACAAATCTCACTGAAATTCGTTAACATATGATGGGTAATCGATTGATTAATAAACCGGTCTAGACAATGATCAAACGCACTGTGTAATGCAATGTATGTATGTTTGGGTGATTAGGGTTTGTTAGCGCTGAGATTGCGAATCTATTGATACCAAACTCGTGTTGTTTCATCGCGATTTAAGTGTTAATTGCAAATCCAATGTCTGTTGACTGTTTATTGTTCTTATCAATTTTGACTTTAACCCCTTGAGTCAAAGATTTGGATAAGACTGATGCTTTTGCCCATTCGCTATGTTAAGATAACAAATCAAGTGATTCGCTACTCACCCATTTGCTATGTTAAGATAACGAATCAAGTGATTCGTTTACTCACCCATTCGCTACCTTAAGATAACGAATCAAGTGATTCGTTACTCACCCATTCGCTATGTTAAGATAACGAATCAGGCTGTGTTCAGATAACGAATCAGGCTACGTTCAGATAATGAATCGGGCTATATTCTGATAACAAATCAAGTCATTCGTTACTCACCCATTCGCTATGTTAAGATAACGAATGAGGCTTAATTCGTTATAGCAAATGAGTTGGCGAATTAGATAATAATTTAAAATCCTAATGAAAATTGTGTTAAGACAGTTAATGAAAATAAAATTTTTCCAGCCAAGGGCTCTGCCACTTGGACCCCGCTAGGGGCAGCCGCCCCTAGAACCCCGCTGCCAGAGGCGCTGCCGCCCCTAGAACCTCGCTTCCAGGGGAGCTGCCCCCGGACCCCCATTTGTTGAGAGTTGCAACTAAATTAGAAATACGATATGGATAGTGATAGTAATTAATACGCGTAATTGTTATACAGTTAGCCGCACACAACTAAAGAAAGGGATAACCATTAACGGTGAACGTAACCGAGCTCATATGAGTTTCTAGTCCCATTTCCTTGTTATGTTTTCGGGGATGTATGCATACTCGAGGTGATTAGTTAATACACTTACATTAAGTGGTAAGTGTATGCCTTCTATGATTTGATGTAAAAAAAAGAATGCTCGACGGTACGTGAACGATCTTCGGAGATTGCATGTACTGCCAGGTTATTGTGTGATATGATATTGTGTTACTAATGATGTATGAATGATATATGAAAGTTATTGAAGGGATTTAGTGTACGCGTGAAAGTATATAAATTTAAATATAAAGAAGGTAATGTACGATTGTATGGAGGTATGTTTAGAGGGTTGCAGACCCTAATAATATCTGTGAATGTTACAGTGTTGCATACCCTAATAATATATGCGATGGTTACAGGGCTGCATACCCTAATAATATATGCGAATGTTACAGATTTGCATACCCTAATAATATATGCATAGGTTTGGTTGCAGACCCTAATAATATCTGCGAAGGTTACAGGGTTGCAGACCCTAATAATATATGTGAAGGTTATAGGGCGAATTGCTCTTTAAAACGTTGAGATAATTACGTATGTATAAGTAAACTAAAACAAGAAAGTATGAAAGTATGAAAGGAAGAAAGAAAGTATGTATGTACGAGTGAAAGAAAGGTAACATGCTAAGTATGTAATATGTATCTTCGGATACGTATATATGTAAGTGTGTGAATGTATTGTATATATGTTGCCTAATTAACTGGAACTCACTCAGCGTAGCTGACTTTTAGTATGCATACATGTAAATAGACTGAGACAGCTGGCTTGAGGGGGACACATGACGGGATCTGAAAAGGCTGGCATATGAAGATTTGTCATGATGTTTTGATATTATGTTTACGTTATGATTTAAAAGACATGTTATGAATATTTGTAATGAATGGTTGACTCTTATTATTATTCCGGGAAAATTTTAATTAACTCTAATATTTAGAACTGTGTTTATAAGTAAATCTAACGTTAATGTAGGACACCAGGAGCGGGGCCTTCCATAATTAAATCAAAAATACGTCATTATTCTTTCTTTTTTTAAAATGGAGTTTTCTCTTAATCCTTTTCCTATACCCGTTATGATTTATATTTGATTTTTCAATCTGTATAATACATTATACCTAACCTAGTTAAAACAGTATAATAAAGAAATACAACTTGGAGCGCTCTAATGAGTAATGGTCAACTTTAGTTTTATATTAAATTTTATTCCAACAACTTTAGAACGTTTATTTCCTCGAATTCAATAATCAGTTGACTTAAGAATTATAGCTTATCCTCATTTAGGCCATGTGTAATGTGTAGTGAATGAGCTACAAAATGAGGCGTTTTGTGTCTTGTGTCACTTAGTCAGTAAAGGAGTAGTTTTGTTTTAATAGTGTAATGCTATGGTAGCCCAATACATATATATACTAGAAGGGTGCTCGCGCGATGCAGCGTTGTTTGAACATAGACTCTGGTAATCACGTAACAATTATGGGAGTTCATGGTTCAGTTTGAAACCTTACAACCGTTTAAGTCGGTCATCGGTTAGGTTAACGACTGGTTTTTTCTTTAACATTCGGTTTCAATTTTCTACAGTTTAGTTACTATTTTCGATGACAAATAATCGTTACTAATAGTTTGGCTCGCATATTTAACTTCAACCGTCAAAACCGGCCTGAAAACTCATACGTAACATGTTGATATTTTTAATTGAAAAAACTCCAACAATATCATACTAAAATTAAAGAAAATAAAATGCTCGTTTTTATGGTGCAACTTTTTAAAAAAATATTAACATACAAAAAGTTTATGTCGATTTAAAAATCGTGGGGGAAGCTGGTTTAAAATTAAAATAATTAGTAATAAATGGTTAAAGATGAGGGGGTAAAATTGTAAGTATTCTTTCATTTAAAAAAAGTTAAGGGTAAAAAATTATAAATATATTAAATGAATTGAAAGCTCACGTGCCATTTATGTTTGAAAGTCTATTTTGCCCTCCTTTATATGCTTTGTATGTTGTACCATGTGTTGTATAGAGTGTAAATCTCTTAAAACGAAGGTGTCTTCATTTGCACTCCTCTTATACATTATATATATATATATATATATACTAGTTTTTAGCCCGCGTGCTACGCGGGTTTATTTAGATTTTCTTTTTGTATTATTATGAATATATGATTTTCAGACATAATTTGTTTAGGTTTTAACTTAAACAGAAAACTAATGTGTAATTTTTGTATTAAAATCAAAGGTAATTACATGAATCAATAAATTTTGTTCATTATTTTTGTTAGCCTTTGGGCTTTTAGCAAGTCCCTATATCAATCGAAAGCCTATCCAATGGATCACATTGACGTCCTTTCTTAACGGGTCAGAGAAAGAATGGGTTGAATAGATTACAAACACAATATAAAAAACAACAATCTATCATTTACCGACATTGTATTTATAGAATTTAATACTATATGATCAAATTATAAGCTACAGATTTTAAGAACAATAAACCTTAAACTAAGTTAAAAAACACCATTTTTTTTCCTAAAAATTACCATATGTCAAGACTTCATTCAACTACAGATTTTAATAACAATAAATCTTAATCTAAGTTTACAAGTAACTCCATTTTTTCCTATAAAATTACCATAGACAGTGCATAACTAACACCAACAATATCTCAAGTGTTCTTGAAATCCCAGTTTCCTACAATAAATTACCTACAACATCACAAACAATAAAATAAGTTTCTTGAAATTGAAGTTAAGAAAGACAAATCAGTTGTGTGTTCTAAAAGCATTGTGAGAACAACATATCATTCTAATATATATTCCAAATAAACTCAGTAGTTAACCCACCAATTTTTTTATTAAATGAGTCATATAAAAACATAAAAGTAAAATTGCAAAGCCAGGAAACCATGTAAATAAATAACATCTTTTCCTATTGATCAGAGTAGAAGCACTTGTCACTGCAGTTGATGCTGCCATTGGTGCTTTCCTTTCTAAATGCCCAAGCATTGTCTTGGCTTCATCAAGTTCTTTTTTTAATCTTGCAGTTATACATAAAGCTATATTATGCTGCAATGCAAAAATATAAATTGTCTGGAACACAATAAGGTGAAAAAAACAAAAAAAAAAGTACCGAAAATCTGGTTTCCATAGCCAGCATTGAAGCCTACCTTTCGTGTATATTCAGACTGCAAACAAAATCAATCAATATCGTGTTTGAAGAGGCATTGTTTCTTGTAAACCTCAGATTATGAGAAACAAAACACTAAAATGATAGTTAATTAAACAAAAATCAAACATTTATCGTATAATATAAAATTAAAAGTGATTTGAATACTTTCTAAAATACCGAAGCAAATGAAGCAAACAATATTGCAATGTTGCTGCCAAAACAGTTGCTTTGAATAGCAACTAAATAAGCAGTGATGATTTATATGCTCACAAACATGATCATCTTGGCGCTCTAATCAGAATATGACTGAAATTCCAGTAAACAATATGCAGAAATATGATGACATTAGTCTCAAGGGGCTTCAAAAGACCCCATTCAGTCATGCAATCAAATAACCAGACCCAAACATGTGTTTTTGAGTTTTAAGCACAAACACAAAGATGTCAAAATCATTGTATGGCAATAAGTAATATTCACTGTTTGATGTCAATATCATGTTATCTCAGAATCTTAGTTCATCATAAATTCATAATGAATTACAAGTTACAAATACTCATATTTAGATCATGAAGTTAAGTTACAGGTCTTGTTTAGTTTGCTAAACTCATTATGGGTGGCTGTCAATAAAGAACAAACCAACTTTTAAGCGTTTACAAATTACAAGGTTTTGAGTAGCTACAATTCATTATGTAGAATACCAAAACCAAATCACTGGGAGACTTTTGAGAATCTTTAAAAACCCATAATGCTGGGTGTCACCAACAAGGGAATTGCATATATGCCCATTTAGAACTGAAAACATCAACTCCAGTTTTATTACATAAAAAAAATTAAAGATTTTGAATTAGTAAGCCCACCATTAATCCTAACACTCAAACATAGTATTGACAACTTCAAGTAGTAATAATCGGATCAGTACAAAATGAACAAACAATTAGGAATTTTTACCTCGGTTGCGTTCAATCGTTGATAGGTGCGAAATTAGCGACGCTGGGATATGTTTCAGCCGCCGTTAGGGTTTCGAGGGGTTCAAACATTTATTTGACCCGATCCAATCCCCATCGGTAGATCCATGACCCACGAATTTTAGTTAAATCAATATTCAAAAATCAAGCAATCTGGTGACTAAAAAGGGTGTGGGGAGCGATGTGAGACCGATACATAGGATTTTATGGTAGGCAATTATATAGATAGTTAGATATATCACACATTATATTATAGTAATAATAAACCAAATAAGCAGGCGGCAAAAAAAACTCCCCCCCCCCCCTTTATCGCCTCATTTATCGCATGGGGAGCGATGTTCTCTCGAAAAATCGCCCATCGTCACCCTATACTATCGCCCACTACAGATGGCTTTGTGGTATAGTGGTAGGAATATTTGGTTATTCTATAAAAACTCAAATTCGATCACCACTTGTGTTACTTTGGATGAATATTGACAATGAAGGATTTAAGCTAGGCCTTGAATAAGGTTGTCAATTCAGATTCTGAGCCCACGTGTGTTACACTAGAGACTTCTGCTCTTGTGACGACACAACAACTGCCATATGACAGACGATGATATGGTTTCCCGGGAAAACGCCCAAGCTAAACTCAAGCCAACGTGAGTCCGGTTCAGACAACATAGTCTGACCAGAGTGGGGCATCGGACCTCTCCAAATTTGAATAGTGCAGTAGCCTAAATACATGAAAGTTATACTTCTAAAAAAAGTTAACTTAAGAGTGTTCGGTAAGAGATAATGAAAGTGGGAATGAAATGAGTCATTCAAGGATGGTAAACTTAAACATGTTTGTTTGATAAATGAAAATGAATATATAATCAGTTACACATAAAATCCTATTCCTTTTTTTTCATATTTATCCGGGGCACGGCAAATTTCAAAATTCAATGTAAGGCTTCTTATTTTCGTACATTGGTCAATTCACCGTCGGGTTTTTTTATTGTATAAAAAGAAAAAAAAAACATGAATTTGTCACACAGAATTTGATTGATGAAAATTGGAATGATATATGCTCTTGATTCCAAAATCTGAGTAGTTATTATTGGTAATATAAGGTATCTCAAACACCCTCATAATTTGAATTTTCAATGTATAGATAGCTAACCGTTAAAACAATATAATAAAAGAAGGAACAGGGTTGATAACACGGTTTAAACCAAACAACTTAGAGCGGTCTAATTAGAAATAGTCAAACTTTAATTTTTATATGAAATTTGTTCAACAACTTTAGAACGTTTTATTTTTTTGAATTTCATAACTAGTTGACTTAGATTTAAGATAGTGTTTGATAATTGGTAATAAAGAAGGAAATGGAATAAGTCATTCAAGAATAATGAATTTAAATATATTTGGTGGATAAATGAAAATGAGTAATTGTAACGATTCCGACTAAACCAGATATGCCCTAACCGGTAGACAATAGTTACGTTATATTTATTGTCGGGTACATGAATTACCATAGTAATTATACGAGAATACATGGTTCACTGTATTGATTGTACGTGAATATATAATTCATCGTATTGAATATGCGATTAATCGATCGATAGTTATTGAAACCCGAACGAATCGAGGGTTCAATTATAGACGATATATATGATATTTAGTGATGTTTACGAAGTATTAAAGCTTCGGGATAAGTGAATTAAAGCACAGAAAAAGAATTTTCGATTTAATGTACGTCGGTACGTTAAACGAAACCTTTAATACCAAACCGAGCAAGAGACGATCGATCAAGCCGAAAAAGATGCGCAATAATTAATAATATGATGTTTTAAGTTAATAAATGTCATGGTTTAAGTTTTTTTAAAGTTTTTAAATCGGTTTTATATAAATTTCATTTCTTAAGCCGAAAACGACCGTTTTAACCTCGTTTTAAGCCGAATTAGACATTTAACCGAAAAAACGATCTAAACCAGATTATCCAAAACATTATCCGGATTCCTGAAATCCAAACATGTGGCCAAGAATGGAGAAGTGGGCCCCACCCCACCCCCCCCTCATTCCGATCGGGATTAAAGGGGTAACACCCTTTTCCTTGTTATTTTTTTAACAACACATCCAAGTTCTTCCACTTTCTCTCCAAATTATGAACTAAAACCCGAGTTGTAGCAAGAAGATCAAGGTAAAAACCGAGTTAATTACGTGTTCATCTTCGTTTCTTGAGTTTGTTTGTAAGAAAATGAGGTTTTAAAGATGAAAACCGATTCTTGCATGATCAAGTGATGTATACGGGTTATACAAGGGATCTTGGTCTAAGAAAGGAGTTAAACGAACCAAAAACGAATTTTTACGGTTTAAACTTTAGTTTTGAAACATTAACCGAAACTATAGTGTAAGAGGCTTGATTGTGAGTGTAACTTGCTTGGTATTGTGGTATGTTGGTTGTAGGTTCTGTATTTAGTGGTAGATAAGGCGGAAAAACGAGTTTGTAGCTTGTAGTGGCGGAAAACAAAAGGTATATTCGGTTTATGTTCGGTTATGGATTTTTGGACAGATTGTGGATGGTTTAGAGTTAGGTCATGAAATTTTACAGATGTGTTAAATACATGAAAATATGAGTTTTGTGAAAATTTGGTAATTTTTGGGTAAAGGATGAATATTTGGTGAATTTAATGCTCGGTTTTGGCTAAAAATGGTGAAAAATAGTTAAATATCATGAAAAATTCTGGAAAATTGCAGATAAGCTTTTTATAACATTTATAAGTCACACACAAAATTATAGGTTAGTTGGAGAAGTCTAAGTAGGCTTTTCGGTTAAACGAATACTAAGGTTTTCTAGCTCAGTTCTAGTGAAAATGGCATGTAAAAAGAGATTTTGGTTCTGAAAAATTACAGGGGACTATGTGGATGGCAGGGGTCATCCAGAAAAAATTTGGGATTTTTCTAAGGTCGTATGGTATTTACGACATATTTAGTGTTTAAATGGTGTTTAAAAATAGAAAAATAAATTTTAAATATAAAATTAATTCTGGAAATATTTTAATAAAATTCCCCACTGTCAAAAAGTGATTTGTGCAAAATTTCAAGATCCGAGATTAAACGGATAATTATTTGTGCTAATTATCAAACTTTTAAAGTTTAAAACGCGTAAACCGGTAAAGTTCGCCTAAATGAGCTGACCGGTGTATAAAAACCCTAAAGATGAACTATTTTCATATAACTGAGTTAAACAAGTAAAAGTAAATCATCCGAAAATAATTCGGATGATTTGGATAATTTTAACCGATTTAACAGTTTCCGATGCACTAAAGACGGAAACTGGTCCCGCGGCCAATCGGGCGTCTAAACCGAGCTCTAATTTCACAACTTTAATTAAATTATCAGTCAACAACTATTTTCGGGGCGTGTGTGACCAAACTCATTTTGAAACGTAAAATCGGATATCTGTGCTAGGCACGCAAAACGGGGAAAACAAACTGATAGTAATTTTGGCTACTGAACTCTAAACGATATCACAATCTGAGTCCGGAGAAGTGTTTCTGGGTTAACATTGCCCCCGGAATGGGTACAGTACTGGGTTAACAGTGTCCCCAGATGTACTGGTTAATACGGTTAAAGATTATATAAACTATAATTGTATAATAACGATTGTAGGGATCATATTACAGATTGGACGTGTTAACTGATAATGATTGTTGTTACCTGCTTGCATGTGCTAAGGTGAGTTTCACGAGCCCCTTTTTCTGAATTGTTTTTAAATATTTTCCCGGGGCGGAAAGCATGTTACTATTGAAATGTTTAAGTACATACTGAACGCATGGATTTGCGTGTATTTATAAATATTTGATTGTACGGGAATCGTACGGAATGGGTACAGTACTGGGTTAACAGTGTCCCCAGATGTCCCTAGAAGTGTTTCTGGGTTAACATTACCCCCGGAATGGGTACAGTACTGGGTTAACAGTGTCCCCAGATGTCCCTAGAAGTGTTTCTGGGTTAACATTGCCCCCGGAATGGGTACAGTACTGGGTTAACAGTGTCCCCAGATGTCCCTAGAAGTGTTTCTGGGTTAACATTGCCCCGGAATGAGTACTGTACTGGGTTAACAGTGTCCCCAGATGTCCCTAGAAGTGTTTCTGGGTTAACATTGCCACCGGAACGGGTCAGTACTGTGTTAACAGAGGTTTCACTTGTGGGCTCAGCATAATTACATCGATAATATTATACTTTGATAATGATTTATCATGGTTTACTCAAATTGTGAAACTCACCAACTATTCGTAGTTGACCCGTTTTCTCACATGCTTTTCAAGTACGATTAAGATGAAGTGTTTGCTTACGTGCTAAGTGCTTGATGTGTGTAAGATTTGCGTGCGGGATGTTATGATATATTATATTAAATAGAATTATGTATCGTATTGTATGATGTGTGTATCACCTAAACGGTAATGAAATATGAGATAATGTAATTTGAAGTATATTAATGTATTCCGTTTTCTTTATAAACAATGTGGTTGATATCAGAGGTGTCTGTTGCATCCCGTTTACGTTTCCGCTGCGGTTACGGGGTGTTACAGTAATCAATTATGCATGGAATCTAAAACCTCAAATCAATTCCTCCCCTAAATCATGTTTTTTTTTCTGGACTATATACTATATAGTGTTTTCCATCTTTGTCTTGTGCCATTATCTTTCCCAATCTCGTGATTCCAAATAACTAGACATATTGTCTTCAAATTTAAACAATTTTTTAAGCTTTTTAAAAAGCAAATAACCAAAATGTTTTGTAATTATGTGTGACATCTGCCCCGATCCGACCCGACCCAGGTACCCGTTTCCCTTATCCGATCTCTTTCTTTTATGATTTAATATTTATTTATACTTATATTTTACTTTTAATAATAATAATATATTTTCCTTCCCGCCTCTTTCTCTCTCTTTCTTTCCGCTTCCTTTTCTCTTGTCGCCGTCCCGCCCTCCTGTTTAACCCCTCAGCTTTGTTTCCCTCTTTTTCTCCTAACTCTCCTTGTCCTTTGTTTCTTCCCGCCTAAGGTTGTCTGCGCAGCTCCACGCGCCAGACTCCTTACAAGGAAGCCTGCGTGAAGACCACCTGTTACTGCGATACGCGAGACGAACTGTCCCCGCAGCGCGCTAAGGATTTTAGTTCTTCCCGCGGCGCGCTATGGATATAGTTCTTCCCGCGACGCGCTAAGGAATATAGTTCTTCTCGCGACGCTCTTAGAATTAAAGTTCTTCCCGCGGCGCGCTTAGAAATGTAGTTCTTCCCTCGACGCGTTAAGGTTGGTTCTGTCTGCCTTCGCGCTCGCGCACTCTTGACCTTCTGTGTCTGCCTTCGCCCTCGCGCGCTCTATCTTCTCGTGTGCGCAGCCTCTCGCGCGCGCAGCTTTCTCGCGCTATGTCTTGAGTCTTTTCTTCTGTTTAATCCAGCTGTTTACTTTTGTGTTGTCTTATCTTCTGTGCTGTTGACCTGACCTATCTTATGTCTGAAAAGCCACTTTTGGCGCAGCATGCGCACCAACCCCATTGGTTGACAGAAAAATGACATTATCTTTTGAGATCTGCTTTTTCCCATGCTTGACCAGTACCTTTATCTGACCCTCCCATGCCTGTTTACTGTTACCTGTCAGCTTTTCCTTTGTCCCCTGCAGCTGCCATATCTTTTGATATCTTTTGCTTTTGTAATCTTTTGCTTTTTGAGATCTTTTCCCCTTTTCTAGGGATTGTGTTCCCTAGGGTTTCCCTATAAATAATAACCTTATTTTTCCTAACACATCACACACAAACACTTAATTTAACCTCCTTCTTGCTCTCTCTGCCGTCTCCTCTCTCTCTGCCTCCGTCTTCCTCCCTGTTCTGCCCTGCTTTTCCGGTAATATATATTATATATAATAATTACTTATTAAATTATGCTAACTTATAATCAAGACTTAAAACAAATCATTAAAACAATAATCTTATTTATAGGTTAACTTGTGCTTGTTTAAAGTTGGTTTTTGCTTTATCTTACACCGCATCGTTTATCAAGTGAGTAATCTCGTACCTAATCCCTTTTATTTTTAATGTTTTGGGATGTTCATGTGTTCATACAAACTTAGAGTCTTAAACTTGTTTATGAACTTTAGTCGCGCAGTATCCCATGTGTTGAGGACGTAGACTTGGCTGTTTATTTGTATGTGTGGATCATTAACCGTCTTGTCGGTCTATTCCGCAGTTCTCATGGTACCATTAGATGAACACGGGAGAACTATCGTTTATGATTTTCTCTTTTGTTTACACTTGCACAGTCTTTCTTGTTTGTGAGCTCAATTGTGAGCACTGGCAGTCTATGAATCTTAGAGTTGGTCCCGATCGGATTACACCCTTGTTGAAAACCAGACATACACATGTTGCGCGCAGATTTATTGTTATCTATTATCTATTAAACTTGATTTCTCACCAACACGCAAGTGTTTGACGTTTTATTTTAACACATGTTCAGGTTTGCTGTAGCTACATTTGGAGCTTGTGGACACGTAGGACGTTTTTACTTTTGGACCTAGATTAAAATGTATCAAGACAAGTTATTGTTGTTCGAATATTTTGCCTTATAATATATTGAATTATGTTGCTTTATGTTATCTTGTGTTTACTTTGCGCGTGCGCGAATGAATGTATTTATTAAATATTGACACCCAAATAGTATCACGAGTAATGAAACAATATGTGGCGCCCCGATGTATAATCCGCCTTTGGTCGGGGTGTTACATTATGAGGGGTCGTTTTGGTGAGCTTTTAAATTTTTCTTTTTTACTTATTTTGTTTTTAAAATGTAAAAACAAATTTTAAAAAACTTAAATTTGAAGCTTTTAGATGAGCTTTATCAAACACATTTTGTTTTTTTAGCAAACAAATAAGTAAGTTCTAGATGAGCTTTATCAAACAAAATTTTTGTTTTTTAACAAACAAATAAGTAAGTTTTAAAAGCTCACTCAACTCTCCCCCCTCGAAATTTTAGTTGGAACTTATATATATATATATATATATATATATATATATATATATATATATATATTTTTCAAACAATATTATGGTGAATGTTTTTGAGTTAACTATGTGAATTTATTATTTATTGTTGAAAACATTTGCAAGAGTTTAACTTAGTTAAAAATATGTTATTATTCACAATATAACTTTATTTTAACTTTTAATCGGGTAATATTAAATTTATTTTTTAGGCTGGTTTTTTTGTCAGTATTAATGAATTTTATTGCATTCATTTGCCTTTTTCCTCTTACCAAATAACATAAAATAATTGTTCATTTCATTTTCATAGCGTAACCAAATATGACAATGGAATGATAATGATTCTTTTCATTCCTTGCCAATTCCATTCATTCGTCCATTTTATTCCTTCAAAAATCCATTACTTCATACCAAATAAAACCTAAGAGTTAATAATTAAAAGGGGGTACTTAATTTAGTTTACATTACCAAGGCAGAGTTTGGTATGCGAGAATAAGAGGGGGAAAAATGAATCAATTTGATGGAATGGAAAAATGGATATTTGATTGATCAATGGAACTGAATCAACCATTACACAAGAAAGCATATTCCATCAAAACCATTCTGTCTCATCCCCATCTTTTTCTTTATGCAATTCCTCATTCACCATACTATTTAGACAACACTACATGACAACTACGAACGCTACAACCTAACCATTAACGCCACCACCAGATCGTCACTGCCACTACCGCCTGACCACCACTACCATCGTCGCCACCACTTGACTACCACCAATGTCGACGCCACCACCACCTCCTGAATATCCGCCATTATAACCACCACCACGCGAATGCCACGCCCACCGCCACTAGCATCATCGCCTGACCACTCACCACCACAACCACAACTATCGCCGTTGCTGCCACCACCACTATCTAACCACCACCACATCGTCCCCTCCATTGTCACCACCGCCACCTAACCACCATTGTCTTCATCCATATTTCATTCCTGTAGGCTTTTTTTCTACCAAAAAATATAAAATAATAATTCATTTCATTCTTATAGGTTAACCAAGCAAGACAAATGAATTATAATGATCCATTTCATTCCCATTAAGGATAAGTTCTTGTCTTCTAAGTGTGAAGATTATGACCATACGACCTTAACGGGCCAAAATTGTTAGTACGGAATAAATGAGGGTGGTTCTGTAATCTCTATAGGGGTGGTTGGGGGAGATTGATAACGTCCAAGGTTTAGTACGAATTACCTGGAGGCCAAGTTCGTTTATAAATATCTTTTAATTTTAATGTTTAGATAATTGTGTTTTCTTATTTGAGTTTTAGTAGGATTAGTTTGTTGGGTAGTATATAAGCCCTCTATGTTTAGTTTATTTTTATTGTAATCGCATCTTGATTTTCAATTAATAAAAAAAAGAGTCGATCCTCCGATCAAACCTTCTATATCTATGTGCTTCTAGTTTAACACTTGGTATTAAGAGCATATACAATCAAAGGGACCAGAAGCAAGTTCAATTGAAGACAAGCAGCAGTTGAACCCTAACTGGAAATCGCAGGAGACTATCGATTGAAGAAGGAACAATGGCTGGAAACGATTGAAAATATTCAAGAATCCAATCACAGTGCAGCGGCTCATTTACAGATGTTGGAGAGTGAATTAATGACAACCCAACAAGGTGATTTAACGAAACCACAGTATTTCCGTAAGGTGAAGAATCTTATCAGAGAAATAGGGGAGATAGATCAGCAGTCTCGAGTCGGTGAATCAAGAATGAAAAGAATTATAATTCACGGTTTGAAGCCGGAATATCGGGGCTTCGTTACAGCCATTCAAGGATGGCTGACACAACCCTCTATTACAGAGTTTGAGAATATGTTAGCTGGTCAAAAAGTGTTAGTGAAATAGATTGTCGGGACATCGATCAAAAACGAGCTTGAAGCGTTGTATGCTGGTAAGGGAAAATAGAAGTACAACAAGTATTCAAACGAAAATAATAACCGAGAGGACAAGAAAACCGGCTGGGAGAGAAAGAAGGGGTACGATAAAGAACAAAAGAATAGCGACAAAAATATATACAAGAAAAGGATTGTCGACCCGACCAACAAGAAAAAGGAAACCATGCCGAAGTAGAAACGAGCAAGCTTGGGATGTCGAAGATCATGTAGCTCAAGTTGAAGATGTTGTTGCCCTTACAGTAACCACCGAACAGCCTTGACGATTGGATCGTTTACTCAGGGTGTTCCAAGCATCTTACTAGAGACAAGAGTAAGTTATCCAACCCGAAGAAGTACGAAGGAAGCAGGGTTGTTGTAGTTGCAGATAACTCGAGACATTCGATCTCAAACATTGGTAACGTTAATTTTCCTAATAAATATGGCCAAATCGCATTAACTCTTGATAACGTATATCATGTACCCAGAATGAAAAAGATTTTAATCTCGGTACCACAAATAACCGAGACTGGGAATATGTGTTGTTTAGGCCCGACAACATGCAGGTGTTCCGAGAAATTCGAGACAAAGTCGAAACCAATGTTGGCGGGGAGGAAAAAGGACACGATGTATGTGTTTTCTACTGATCGGCATATGTCGAGAAAACACGAAACCAATGTTAGTGCATGATTTGTGACTGAAGATTTGTAGTTAAAGTATTCGATAGCTACGGAAAATGGGGAGTTTGTTAGTGCACGGTTTTGGTGTCAGTAGCCTATCGAATAAGTTAGAGATAGTCTTGTTTGTATATTTAATGTAAAATGGCCATTCGCTATGGATTGTATAGCGAATGTGTCCATTCGTTATTTAACAAGGATTATTCGTAAAGGTATAAGTCTATTCGCTATGGAATGTATAGAGAATGGAGGCTTAATTGTTAAGTTAATCCCCATTCATAATGGAAGCATAACGAATGAGATTAAGTTAATGTATGGGAAGACATTCGTGAAAAGGATCTCCCCATTCGTTAGTGTTGTATAACGAATGGGGTCTATGCCTATAAATAGGCTGATCCTATTCATTGAATAGAGTGACAGATCCAAGCCTTAAGTTAATCCATACCGTTGCGAATGGGATGTGGAAGAGCTTCAAAGAGTTATTTGGGATAATGTTATCAAGAGAGGGAAAACCGAAGTAAAATATGGTGAGTGATTGGGTTGTTCATGAAGACGTGTGACGAGGTTAAACGTAAAGATATGTTTTGTTTATCAGTGGTGACAAATAACTGATGACTTGCTGCTGATTGTTGAAAGATTGAACCATATCATACGCTAGTGGATGATTGGGATGATCTCCAAGAGTTGCTCACTTTGAGGGGGAGATATGATATGAGAAGTTATAAGTTATTGGTTTGTATAAAAGATTTAAAGATTGTCTATCTGCACAAGCCCGAGAATCATCAATCAAGGGGGAGTTTGTTAGTGCATGATTTGTGACTGATGATTTGCAGTTAAAGTATTCAAGGTTAAAGTATTCGAAAGCTACGGAAAAGGGGGAGTTTGTTAGTGCATGATTTGGTGTCCGTAGCCAATCGAATAAGTTATTGATAGTCTAGTCTGTTTATTTAATGTAAAATGGCTCATTCGCTATGGATTTCATAACGAATGAGGTCCATTCATTATAGACTAGGTATTCGTTTAGGTATAAGCCCATTCTCTATGGACTGTATAGAGAATGGAGGCTTAATCGGTAAGTTAATCCCCATTCGTTATGGAAGCATAACGAATGAGATTAATTTAATGTATGGGAAGCCATTCGTGAAAAGGATCACCCCATTCATTAGTGTTGTATAACGAATGGGGTCCATGCCTATAACTAGGCTTATCCTATTCATTGCATGTGTGAGAGGTTCGAGCCTTAAGTTAATCTATACCGTTACCATGCCGAATTCTCTCCATAACTTATTGTCCACCATAATGTATGTATTATACCATTAACATACTATATAAAGTATCTATTTAACAAATTCGATCTCGTGTTTATCGTATTGATGTATCGATGTTAGCGGCTAGATCTTGGCGCGTATAAACGTTGTCACAACCAGAGTAGCACGGATCTATCGCATCAACGGCTCGGGCATGCCAGATATGACAAACTCAAGTTAATGACAAGAAAAGAATGTAGTGAACGGGCTACCCAAATTGGAAGTTTCTAATGAAACGGTATGTGCAGGTTGCCAATTTGGTAAGGCTTGTCAAAAGCCTTTTGAAGGATCAAAGATGAAAACTGTGAAGCCCCTCGACCTCGTACACTCAAAAGTGTTTGGCTCGGTAAAACAAAAATTTCTCGGTGGAGTGGAGTTCATGATCACCTTTATAGACGACTTTTCCCGATTTGTTTGGGTAGTTTTTATGAAAGAGAAATCTGAAGCATTTGTTAAGTTCAAAAATTTCAAGTTAAAATCTGAACGGGTTATCGGGTTAAAAATAAAGATGTTAAGGTCAGGCAACGATGGAGAGTGCATGTCTCGGAGTTTAACGAGTACCTCAAGATGTGTAACATTGGTCGGCAATTAACGTGTTATATGACACCCCAACATAATGGTGTGTCGGAACGCAAAAATCAACATCTAGCCGAAGTATGTGGAAGTATGACTCATGGGAAGAATATACCTAGAAGATTTTGGGCAGAAGTGATGGCGACCGCAACATACGTCATCAACCGTTTACCCTAACAAGGCCTCAATCAAGTAACACCATAAGAACTCCTTATGAATATCAAGCCGAACGTGGGTTATTTCAAAGTATGCGTATGATATATATTCGTACTGTAACACCCCGGATTAAGCGGAAACACCCGAGTGTGACGTACAGATTCCTGAAAACACATGTGAAAATATTATCGTTAATTAATTTAAGCGTCAAGTACACAAGTTTGCAACATGAAATACAAGGAAAATACAAGAACAGTTTAACAACTTGTCCATTTATTAAAATACCCCAAGTTCTAATATCTTCGTCATTTCATCCTCTAATAAGTGTACCTGTAGCATACATATAAAATAAAGTCAACTAAATGACTAGTTGGTGAGTTCACACAAATTTTGATATAAATACATAAAAATCATATAATTTCATGAAACTTAGTGTAGTAATAGCGCAAAAAATGTCTTTTCCGATTGGTAACAACCAATGTACTCAGATCGGGGGTCCTTTTCCATCCATAACATCGAGGTCCTAATTGCAAAGGGGGGCATATGATCATACTTAATGAGGATACCATGAGCACGTAATCTTTGAGCAAATAAGCAAATAAACACACAAGTCCCTGATAACGAATTGTAGTTTGAATATACGAAGCAAAGTAAAACTAAGTATTTGAGTACGATATGTATGCTACCCCCAAAAGTAAAAGCGTAAAAATAGGTGTGAGAAACTCACCTTTGAGATTGAAGACAACTTGAAATAATAACCGAAAGCGAGTTAACAAACCGAAGCGATTGAATCTCATAAACTATAAATAATAACGAAGATACAAAATAAAGGACAAGCTATCGGGATTATAAAGTTAATTAACTTGGTTTTAGATATATTTTATTATTCTAGGCATTTGATATTATAATATTATTTTAAATTTTAACTGAATTTTAACAATTTATTAATATTTTAATATTTTTTAGTAATTTATTGTTAATATGAGAATTTTAATATTTAAGGATCATGACTTTATCGGTCAAAGTTTATTTTGAAAACAATTATGTTGACGTTTTATAAAGTTAATGAAAATATATATTAATAATATACTATTAATCGGGTTTCACGAACTTAATTGGAACAAAATGTGGTTTTTAGGTGAAAAAGGATAAATATAATTTATAACTTATTTTATTAAATTTAAAATGATATTATTTAATTTATAATATTTTTTAATAATTTATTTGATTAATATAATAAACTAAAAGTTTTAAAAAGAAAAAATTAAATAAAAATGGCATGACTAGGGTTCAAACTTGGGTCTTCATGCCCATACTCTCAAGAACTAACCAGTGGACCAACTAGTTTGTTTGTGAAAAGATCAGAAACAAAAATATATAAATTGACATAAAAGTTCTTCATCTTCCTAAAAACACTAAGTTTTCAAATATGTTAACTGGTTCTATGTTTGATCAAATTAAGCTAGAGGTTTCGCTAATCGTTAAAAACGATTCAAAACCATACAACTATTACCTGGTAGTGTGCTGGAATGATGGTGATCGGAGGGTTGGCCGAAATCAGATCTTGAATGATCATAACGTGATTACAGAGAAAAAGTTAGGTTAGTTTGTTGATTGGGACAAGTTTAGTTGACGAGTAGAATCCTATTTATAATACATGTTGGAGCGTCAGGTGTTTAATGTTCGTTATTGCAATTTATAAATTTTTCGGCGGTTACCCAGATTGATTACGCGAATTGGTTGTTAATTAGGCGTTATTGTTGTTGATTATGTGTTTGCCATTACGTTATAACGAGTTTACGAGTTTTAATCGGGTCAAAAGATGTGTTTAACGAGTTTAAATGTGTTGCCAGAGAATGTAGGCCGCCGCCGCCGGCGGGCTAGCTGGAAAAACGGGGAAGACAGGAGGGCTGGAGTTGGGTTTGTTTTTAATTTTTTTTAATTTATTATAATATTATTATATTTTAAATAACTTACATATCTAGCCCCTCAAATTTCAAATTTCTTTAAAACAGAATTCAAAATATTATTACATTTAAACCTCACACTTTGAAATGTTTTGTAAACATATAAAAGTTATAAACTTTGGATAATTTTAATATTATACCCGGCTAGTTTGCGACCTGTCTAAATAATGACGTTAAATCTCGGAGTTTTGAACAAGATGAATAGAGACGAATGGCTATAATAAACTTAAATCATCATGAATAAGATATAAATGATAAACAACAATACTAGTACATTGAACGACCAAAACGAGTCGGTTTAACGAATAATACATGAAACGAAATTTGATATATATATATATATATATATAAACAAACCCGATAATTTAAAATGGGTCAAGTTTTCGAATTTGAAAATTAACTAATGTTACACATACGGAGTCACCTGCGACACAAGTTAGATGTAACATCCTACTTCTAATAATAATAAATAAAATAATTTCATTGCTTGATGGTGTGTTATTATTTAGGTAAGTTAAATAAAAATAATAGAATGTTCGCTTGGACAATAAAAGATGGATAAGAGATGGTGATGGGCCTTAGATCCATGGGCTTAAGGTTATATAAACACCCTTAAACCCAAAAACCCTCATTTCCATCTTCTAGCCTCCATACACACTCAAAAACACACACAGACACCTCTATCCTTTAAGGATCAAATCTGAATCCTAACCAAGAAGGGTTTGTGTTAGATCTTTGTTATACAAGCAAGAAACAAGTCAAGGTTCACATGTTAGAGCCAAACCCGAAGCTAGAAGTGAACCAAAAATGTACGTTTTAGATTAAAGGTTAAGTTTTGAAGTCAGTTGGCCCTAGGATTTGATACTAAGTCAAATCGGGCCTTATTATGTAAGAAAAATGTAAAGTTGAACATAAACGAGATGTTAGAATGAAACGGGTAATACGAGACGTTTGGACCAAGTTAAAGTACGAAAAGAACTCGTTATGGCTAATAACCCCTTTTATCGTTTAAACGGGCAAAACGAGTCGAAAGGAAAGGCTGAAAGGTGATGAAAATGGAAACCATATATGAATCGAGTCCTTAAGAAACTTGATTCGAAATAAAAGTAATCGAATCGAACGGGCCAGAAAAGTAATCAAATCGAACAGAAAGTAATTGAATCGAATGGGCGAAAAAGTAATAGAATCGCATGGGAAAATAAATCGAATCGAATGGGAAAAGTAATCGAATCAAATGGGTAGTTCGATTCGATTAGAATTTCCATTCGATTAGAACTTCCATTCGAATAGAATCGTCATTCGATTAAAATGGTCATTCGATTATAATTTCAATTCAATTAGATTGTTTCAAACTTAAATTTTCTGATGAATTTTTAGTAAAGGACTGTTAATGAAACTAGAATTTTTAGAATTTCAGCTCGACCCCAGCCAGGGGCTCTGCCCCTTGGACCCTGCCAGAGGTTGCGCTCCTAGACCTCGCTGCCAGGGGCGCTGCCCCCCGGACCCCCGTAGATAGGGGTTACAATAACTTAGAAGTATGATATAGTTAGAAGCAGTTAATTGATACTATAATTGTTACACAGTTAGCCGTGCACAGCTAAGGAGGGGTATTACTGTTAACTCAACAAGGAACAAGATACATGTGAGTTTCTAGCCCCATTTTCCTTGTTATGTTTTATGGGATGTGTGCATACTATATGTGAATGGTTAATACACTTACCTTAAGTGGTAAGTGTATGTTATATGAATGTGTATGAATGATATATGTATGAGGTTAAGAGTATGCATGAAGGTATATAATAAAATATCCATGTAAAGAAATGTATGTATGGTTGTATTTAAAGAATGGACCAAACCCTAATAATATCTGAGATAGTAGGGACCAGACCCTAATAATATATAAGACAGAAGGGACCAGACCCTAATAATATCTAAGAAAGAAAGGACCAAACCCTAATAATATCTAAGATAGAATGGACTAGATCCTACTAATATCTGAGATGGTAAAGAAAGTTATGCATGTAGTATGAAGGTATGAGAGAATGTATGAATGAATGTATGTACGAAATGAAGGTAAACAGGTAAAATATATAATATGTATCTTCGAATGCGTATATGTAAGTAAGTGTATGATTGTATCTTGCCTGATTAACTATAACTCACTCAGCGTAGCTGACTTTTAGTATGCACGCAGGTGAATAGGTTAAGAAAGATGGCTTGAGGGTAACACATGGCATTGGACTAAAGATGCTGGCATCTTGAGAAGAATGTTATGATGTTATATTTGGTTATGTTTTATTTTGCAAGACAAATTTGAATGACGTTGATACAAGACTTTGAAAGTTGTGTAATATATGATTGACTTATTATGTTCCACGAAAACTTTTAATTCACTATGATATTTAGAATTGTGTTTATGAGTTAATCCAACACTAAAGTGGGGCACCAGGACCGAGGCCTTACAGTCACATGTGTTTTGAGCAATCTGTACATCACACTCGGGCGTTTCCGCTTATGTTGGGGTGTTACAGAGATTGTCAAGATCTTTGAATCAAATGGGCATGTCAGAAAAGCTCAACCAAGAAGACATTTCACTTCAACGACCTCTACTTCCAAAGTGCCTATTCCAACAAAAAGGTTAGCACATCAAAGAGAACAACGTCCAACTACAAATGTGGACTTACCAAAGGAATTATACTTTGATTCCAGAAAAAAGACCTTAAAGGTGGTAATGAGCAGTGGTGCCTTGAAGACCATTATTTTTATAGATGATTTTAGAAACTTCAACAAGGAGCAGCTGACAGAGATGGCAAACCTACATTTATATGACTATCAATAGAGAAACAGATTTCTGGTTCACAAAGGAATGATTTATCAAGATATTTGAAAAATCAAGCAAGAGCTGACTTTCCTTTGTTAAACAAGAAGAGGAAGTTGGAATATTCTGAGGCTGAGAAAACGAGGAGACAAAAGAGATTAAGTGAGATAAGATTGTCCAATATTATTTTATATATAAAAAAAGAAGTTTGTCAATCCTTATGCCAATATGAAAGAATGCATCAGCATGAAGAGAACAATGGATAGACCGAATTCAGAAGTGCAAAGGAATGAAAAGATAACTAAGATCAGTTATGAAAAGAAGACTGATAGTATAATCCTGAGAAACTATGAAGGTTTAGCTTTGGGTATTATTGTACATGACTCTGAGCTGGAATTTCTTCATGTGGATGATGTGAATTATATAAAACAATGAGACCTTCCAAAGGATCATCCTTTCCATGTGGAGATTTCCATGTTCAAGCAAAGAGCAGCTGTTGTAAGGATGTAGAAGATTATTGAGGAAAGAAGAAGAACTAGAGGATGAAGCTACAAGTAATCAAACTTGAAAGACTATCATTGGATTTACTTGTAATTTTTATTATGTTTTGATGTATTTTTCATTTGATATGTAATACCCATGAGGTAGATATGTAATCAATTTATGTTCAGTAATGTATTTTACTATTTTCAAGGATTTGTTGTGTATATTGAACAACGTGTATGCAACCCGGATATGTTTTGGTGCATCTAAGTTTGTTCTAAACTAGGGGTGATTGTTGGCCCTAAAGGAAGATTGGAATCTTCTCAACCTCCTCAGATGACATTATATGGATTAGAATCGATACAAATTGTTTCTACTCTTTAACAAATTAAGATCGATACGAATTGTATGTACTCTTTAACGTAGTTTGCTAGAAACAATACGAGATGAGAATCACAACAATATCTTTAACATATAAATTCAAATATATCATTCATTTTACATGTTTAACCTAGAACTAGACATTATTTTCTAAAAAGTTCCCATTGGATATTGCTAGGTCTTGATAGTCTTGATCTTCATTCTTTCATCCCAAAACCCTTTAGAACTTTTATAGTTCCTAATTCATCTCAAAAACTTTGGTTTGATAGTCTTCAGATTTCGGATATATCAAATTACCCATGCAGGCTTGACAGCACCCCAACCATCTGAAGATTCAGTCTGTTGACCTTGATCGGAGCTAATATTGAGATGACGAATAAAACTTTGGAAAAATCACCATCATAGCATCCGATTATATACAGTATAATCTAACATATGGCATTATGGACACGAATGTACAATCATCAGGAGATTATATACAAGACATAGTCTTTTGATTATCCTTTTCGTCCTTTCCTTGAAATTCCTTGTATATCCATCTTTCCATCTCCATCCTCTTCCGAAGCATCCTCTATCATCTTACAAACCATCAAAAGAATCAACAAGAATCTAATCTTTTACATATACTCATTGAAACAAGTTGACTTTATTTTATATAAGTAATATGCTGTGAAAGGCAACCTTATCAATCAATTTTGACTTTTCAAAAATTTGACTTTAATTACCAATATCCAACAACAACTTATATTGAAAACTTTGACAGATTATTTGATTTATTTATCAGATCATTGAAAAAACCAATTATCTATAACCAACATAAATAATTTTCAATGAAAACCTATATTCGATCTCTGTTCAGCATCATACTTAAATCAAACTAAACAAATATACATACCTGGATTTGAAGATCACTCAGTTACACCTAATTTATCTGATTTTGAAATAACCCGATGAGTAATATATTACCAAGTGAATATAATGTTTACAGATATATGATAATAACACATTGATTTTATTATTGCAACAACTGTTTTGTCGGCCAACATCGGTAAACTCGTCTACATTAACTCCACTACAATCTTCTGAGTATATTATAATCAACATGAGATATATGGACAGATGTATGTATAATGGTACATATACGCCCGTATGTGATTAATACACATATGTGTCGTACATGTTGAAAAACATATACGCCGAGTCCAAATTAATAACTTACCTAATATTCACATGGTTAAAATATTAACATTCAAACAAGAGTTTTATATAAAAGGCTAGTAACATAAAAGAAAAAAACTATCCCAAAAATTCCTAAGCCCAAAACATGAAAACACTTCTTAACAAACTTAAAAAATATATAACTTAAACAATGAAATAAAAAGGTATCTTCTCAATCTCCTGAAAAATATGAACTCGAACAAACTAGGCACTTCGAGCAATTTATTTATTCGAATAGGGTATCTTATTCGAGTAAGGTTATCTTCAGGATATGCTATGAAACTCGAGAAAACCAGACACTTCGAGCAAGGTGTTTACGTATTCGAGCAAAGTATCTTAGCAGAGCAAAGTTTTTGTTAGAGCAAACAGTTGACATATCCAAGGTTAAACCGAGTTTGCAAGTGATTTGGTAGGTGGAGTAAAGATACAATAAGAAGATCTCAAAGATAAATACAATACCCAGTATACTATGTTTGCTGCAATAAGTTTTTATAAGCCCATTAAAAACATAATATTATTTACACACTTTTAGTATTTAAAATATAACAACATTAACTTATATTTTTAATAATAAAAAACCTTCAAGTAACCCGCGTAACACGCTAGCTAAAAGCTAGTGTGTGTATTAGGTTGATGAGAAGAGAAATACTTCCTTATCATAACGTGTTTTGGACACTTAATAGTAGTGGATGAGAAGAGAACTATACAGTTAAGCGTGCTCAGATGGAAGTAGTGTTAGGATGGATGCCTTCTAGGAAGTCTCCACCTTGACAATCAAAAGCAAATTCGTGAGACGATGGTGGTATGTGCAGGCCAAAGCGAAAAATATTATGGTGGTATGTTTAACAAATTGAGTTTTACAAAATTTTGCTATGCTAAATTGTGTTTTATCAAATTGTGTTTTTCATTGTGTTTTTCATAGCATTTTCAACATTAAAAAACATAACTGAAGGAGATGGTGGTCGTTTTTCAGCGGCCTTTTTTCGGCAACAATATCTGATGATTTTTCTGACAGGCAGGTGGCTGTGGCCGGCGGATGGTGGAATGATGATGGTTGTAGGAGGCGGGTGAAGACGTAAATGTTGTTTTTGAGATGAAAGTGATGTACCAAAATCCTTTTTTCTTTACTTCCTAAAAAATCAAACTTCTTATTTAGACCTAACCCATAATCAACTAACTCGAGCGTTGCATTCAAAATGAACATCAAGTCTACCAAGAAGCTAGTGCTATGAAAGCATAAACTAGCTTAGATCAAGGTTCAAATATAAATCATAGATATGTTGTGTTAGTAAAAAGATTAAAATATAAACTAGTGACAATATAACAAGAGTAATAAAAATGAGTGTGTGAAGTTTGATTTATGTAATTGGATGAGTGGTGATAATTTAGGCGATAATTGTATTTGTTTTATTGAGAAAAACTTGCATAGAAATGTCAAAGTATATGATGTTATGATTAAATTACGAAAAAAATAATTGCTATAAACTTAAGATATATTGTATTTTAATTGTACCTTTATAGTCACGTTGCACATACTTTTATAGTTATATGATATTTGGTTTTATTATCGTATTTTATGTGACTTGACCCTATTCCATCTGACCAGATTGCCTGAACCAAACCAAAAAAAACAAATTATATACTGATTTCCGATCCAAACGGCCTAACTGGTCTTATTATTTTTTTTTTGGAATATTGGATTTTAATAATTCGAACTTTGGCCTATTGTTCGATATTAATCCCAATTTAAGGCCTCTCAAAACTTGGACACTAGGGGTGATAATTTCCCAACTATCTTAAACAGTCTAAAAGCTTCTCTTTCTCAAGCCCTTTTATTTTGAGAGGCCTTAAGCCCTTGCTTGGCCCATTAACACTATTGGGCTGATAATCGGTTTCATGTCAAAATTTTTCCTTATACTGTTTTAAGTTATAGCTCAATAAGATACTTGGGCTACGAATTAATTAAAGGAATTGTGCAAGATAAGTTGGTTAATTAAGATAACTATGTCTTCCCAGTTTGTTAGAATAAGTATCCGAGTCTAACGAGCTATTTAGCACTACAAAAATCGAGTGGGTGTGACAATTTGTAAATAGAATACGTCCATGAATACAAAAACATAATTATAGCATCAAGCAAACGAACGGAAGAAATAACGTAATTAAGTAAAACAAAATAAACTTAGCAAGCACGTTAAATTAATGCAAGTGTTATAATTTCCACCTAAAAAGAAAAAAAAACTCTTCACATGCAATAAAGAGGGACTGCAGGGCTAATATTCTATATTAGTATTATGATTGTGTATATCTTTATATTTACTTATAGTCGGTGTATTACGTACCTCAGTACGTTTATTTTGTATCCATGTAATATAAACTTCGAGAAATTGGGACCATATAAAAGGTTACTTTACACCATTTCTCCATAACAACTCTCCAACATCTCATTTGAAATAAATCTCCTTAGAAATAAAGAGAACTTCTCTTTACCAAACACTTTTTTTTTCTTTCTTTTGTACATACAAACTAAGATCCGAGATGCGAGTTTTTTTTTAGTGATTTCCGCTAACAACACGGATTGATCGAGTAAGGTTGTTGGATCCATCTAAAGAGGACGTACAATTGGTATCAGAGCTTTCGGCTTAACTTTTGTGGTTTTCAGATCAAATTTTTCGGGTTTTGATCTTAGTTTTTGTTGGATTTGAGGTTCTTTTTCGTGTTACTCACTACTTTTGGAGTGCTTTACATCCTTGATATGCCCGAAAATCATCAAATCTAAGTTTTAGGTGTTTTTGAGTTTTATGTCCGGGTTCAGATATGGTTTAAAAACTCAAATCTAGGCCGATATAGTAGTTTCTAGACTAAAGTTCTTTAGACTTTATTGTTAGTTTGGGTATTATCTCTAAAAAAATTCTAATCGAGTCAGTAACTGATCAAGCTGGTCAAACCAGTCACGGTGACTTTTTGACTTTGACCAAAAAATAAACTAATTGAATGAAGTAATCGAGTTTGACCTTTTGACTTTTTGACTTTGATCAAGAAAAAAAATTCTAATCTAATCAAATGAAGTAATCGAGGTTGACCTGTTGACTGTTGAATTTAACCAAAAATAAATTCTAATCTAATCATATGAAGTAATCTAGTTTGATCGGTTGACCGTTGACTTTTTGACTTAAAAAAATTATAACTTAGTTTTCTTTAAAAAAATGTCTTACAAATTTAAGCTTGAAGGAAGTCGGAATATGAGGGAAGACCAAAATAACACTTTTAAAGGAGAATTCAACATGCTTAAACATTTTCAAAGAGAATATGTTGTCTCTCTCATAAACAGAAATGAGCCATTTGTCACTGAAATGAGAATTTCCGGTATCATCCATGAGTTGTCTAAGATCAACATGAAGTTGTTGGTTCACCGCCTTACGCATGGAACAACAGTGTGGTTACCATCAAGAGAACCATAAATCTAAATACCATAACAGTCTCAAAGTTGACTTCTACCATCAATTCTTTTAAATTAATGGATGCCAACTTCCAAATAAACAATCAGCCCAAAGAAAATAAAGTTGGGACAAGTGTCGCAGGTGGAAGCAGTCAAGCAAGTCTTATCCTTCCCGAGGTACACACACTTGTGCTTTCAAGCTTGTAGAAATAAAATTGAGAAAATGTTGCCCTAATAGATGAAAATCTTAGCCTTAAATGTTAGAATGATGATTACAAGAAGGCTGGAAATATTTTTACCACAGGGATTAAAACTCACAATAATGATATGGCTAAATTAAATGAGAAATTGTTTCAATCTAACAAACTAGATGAGTTTCATGAAAGACGAGTTGTAGAGTAAAATGCTAAAATTGAAAAGCTAGAATTAGACTTAGCACAAGAAACATAGTCATTGAAAAATTTGAGTTACGCTCTGATAAATGAATGGGATTATTGGGACACAGATTGGGGTAAAATAAAAGACAGGTATAGGCTACAATCACACAGCAGTTCCACCTCCATTCAATGTGAATTATACTAGCATGCCTCACTTTAGTTTCAATATCTCACCCAAGGACGAAATGGTCTATGGAGTTGGTCATGTACCAAAACCAAAGATATCTGTTCCTCCTTTCTCCAAAACTGTTGATCTCATTTCTTCATCAGTTAGTTCTAGTAGTGATTTATCTTGTTCAGCAGGTTGTGTAAAAGAAAGTGGGTCGGTGGAAACGGACATGAGTTGTGATTGTAAAATATTTATGATGAAATTTGTGTTGTAAGTTGTGTCAATGATAAAATTCCTGTTGAGGTGAACATATCAAGTTGTTAATCATCAAGTTTTAAGCCTAAGGATAATTCAAGTAAAAGCAAAGTGTTTGAAATTGATAATCAAACGAGTACTTCATGTAAATATGTGCCACCAAATAAAAAATCATTTTCTCAAACAACTAATCATTCACAAAGTCCTTAGTCATACAACTGTTTTGATAACAACTACTATGGTCATTATCAACAAAATTTTATTAATCCATATTACACTAATGTTTTTTATGATCGGGGTCACACATCAAATGTGTTTTATAATCATGTTCCTTTTCAAGGATCACCTTTCCCACCGCAACAACCATATTATAGTTCTAATGAGTTCTATAGTGCTCCAAGGAGAAAGCTTTGTTTTGTTTGTGGTCATTCTTCTCACCTTGCAAGGCATTGCAAGCACTGGTTCAAACAACAACTTGATATTCAAAGGCGACTTAGTTAGTCCCTAGAAGGTGCTTTTAGTAGCCTAGATTCAAGGACTGATCAATCTGATAGTGAAGCCAGTGAAGTAGATGTGACATCCAAAGTCAATAAGGTAAAACGCAAAAAGAAACCTTTTTGGAAAACTAAAAAGGATAAAATCAAAAAGGATCCTAAGACTGAAATGTTTAAGGATTCACAAAAAATAGTTTTAAAAACAAGAAAAGATATGTCTAAAATTGCCAAAACCAAGGAACAAGTTTGTGCTTGGATTCCTAGGGACTGTTCTTCAAGCGATGAGTCACCAAGAAATAAATGGCTTTTAGGAAATAAAATCAAGTTTGGTCGATTTATAGTTGACCTTCCCGAGACAGAATCTGTCACGCCCCGACCAAAGGCGGCGGAACATGCCGAGGTGTAACGATTGCCCATAAGCGCATGACACTATTTAAAGCGACAATATTTAACAAACTCATTTCATTTCAAAACATCAAAAATGTCACATAACCAAATATTCATAAGTCAAATATAACAAAATATAGCAAAATATAGCAAATCAAATATTGTTCATTTTTGCTAATATCTTAACGGTATTTGTGTCATTTTCTTCACCGAACTCCATAATCAACCTAGATGCAAACCTGTAACATTTCATAAATTAAAGTTGTCAACACAAAGGTTGGTGAGCAATTCATAAGTTTGAACAATAGATATATAGTATGAAAAGCCACAAAACTAGTATACAAAACCATAAATAATAGCTATAAACTTGGATAAATTGACAATCGCTAATAGAATTACGTTAGCGCCACCTAGCTACAAGGGATTACCAAGTAGTCTAGGATTTAATAGAATATCGTTAATTGCATTACGTTAACGACACCTTGCTACAAGGGGATGCCAAGTAGTCTAGGATTTATAGATTCCACCAACCGAAAGCGATAAGCACATAGGCATATAAGCATAGAACACCAAATCGAGCAATTATTCAAGTAAAGTATACAACAACGTTTGTGGTTTAAGACTCAAGTATAAGGTATTTGATTTGAATCAATCAATCAATCATACCCAGTAAAATCCCACCGTCAGCAAAGCTATAAGTAGGGTCTGGGGAGGGTGGGATGTAGGCACACCGTACCTCTATCCAAAGGAATAAAGAGGTGGCTTCCAGAGAGACCATCGGCTCTAAGTACATGTGTATGAAGCAAAATAAAGGAAATCAAAGTTTAACAGTTATATAAAAACTACTACTAATTATAATAATATTAATAATAAGATCACAGTTTAACAGCTATATAAAAGCTAATAATAATTATAATAATAATAATAATATATGTAAGGGAAATACCATTATGGTATGTGACCTAAATAAGTTAAGTCTAAGCCCTAAGGTATTCAATTCTCTCTAAAAATCCTTAACTTTAATTCTACTTCTCCACGAATTCCTATCCTCAACCATGTCCTCGGAGAGGTTTAGGTCTATCAAATCATGCCTAATCCTCTCATCCCAAGTCAATTTCGGTCGTCCTCTACCCCTCCTCCCCTCTATAGTAATGTTTTCTACGGATCTAACAGGATTCGTCGTCTGTCTTCTCTTTACATGTCCAAACCATCTCAATCTCCACTCTCTTATCTTGTCTGCTATGTTCGCCACCCCTAATCTCTCGCGAAACACAACGTTTCTTATTCGGTCTAGCCTTGTGTGCCTACACATCCAACGTAGCATTCTCATTTCTGCTACCTCCATCTTCCGCACTTGTGCCTTCTTGATGGCCCAACAATCTGTTCCATATAGCATTGCAGGTCTAACTGCCACCCTATAGAATTTTCCCTTTAGTTTAGTCGGGAAACTCTTGTCGCACAATATACCTGTGGCTGCTTTCCATCTACACCATCCTACCTGAACTCGGTGGGTCACATCACTGTCTAATTCCCCATCGCTCTGTACAAATGATCCTAAATACTTGAACTTCGTTACCTGCGGGACCACCTGCCCTTCAATTGTGATCTGTGCGTCTTCATTGTCGTTTATCCCACCAAAATCACAGTGGAGGTACTCCGTCTTAGATCGGCTAATCTTTAAACCTTTTGTCTCTAAGGTTGTTCGCCACTCCCCAAGCCTCATGTTTAGATCTTGTTTTTTCTCAGCAAGTAACACAATATCGTCTGCGAACATCATGCACCACGGGAGAGTCCCCTGAATCGACTTTGACAACTCATCCAAGACTACTGCAAAAAGAAACGGGCTCAACGCTGACCCCTGGTGAAGACCTACCTCTACATGAAAGAAATCAGTATCCCCCACTGGCGCACAGACACTTGTTTCACTCCTGGTATACATATCCATAATTATCTCTATGTATTTCCTGGGCACTCTTCTACCCTCCAAGCACTCCCAGAGCACCTGTCGTGGCACACTGTCGTAGGCCTTTTCTAGGTCAATAAACACCATATGTAGATCACGCTTCTTCTCCCTATACTTTTCCATTAATCTTCTTATAAGGTGTATTGCCTCTGTGGTGGAACGCCCCGGCATGAAGCCAAATTGGTTGACCGTAACCTGAGTTTCTCGTCTAAGTCTAACCTCAATCACTCTTTCCCATAGCTTCATAGTATGACTTAGTAGTTTGATTCCTCCGTAGTTACCACAACATTGGGCGTCTCCTTTGTTTTTATAGATAGGAACTACAACGCTGCTCCTCCACTGGTCTGGCATCTGCCTGATTTGAGAATACTATTGAACAGAGTAGTTAACCACATGACTCCTTCCTCCCCCAGACACTTCCACACCTTGATGGGTATGTTGTCTGGGCCAACCGCCTTAGACCTTCCCATCCTCCTAAGTGCATCCTTCACCTCTTCTCGTGTGATCCGTCGGCAGTAGCAGTTATTCGATTGTTGTCGTTGAAAGTTTGTGTTGTCATGTTCTTCTTGGCAAGCTCTCCCATTGTTAAAAAGATTGTGGAAGTAGGTTTGCCATCTTAGCTTGATGTCCTGCTCCTTGACCAGTACATGCCCATCTGTATCATTTATGAAATTCACCGGTCCTAGATCTTGCCTTCTACGCTCCCTGGCTTTGGCAATCTTAAACATAGCATGTTCCCCCTCTTTTGTTTCTATACTTTCATACATCCGTTTAAAGGCCGCCTTCTTTGCTTCCGCCACTGCCTTCTTCGCCTCTATCTTGGCCGTTTTGTAGTTGTCCCTCAATTCCACTCGCTCCTCCTCATTCGTGCACCTCATTAGCTCCCTAAAACATCCTTTTTTGTCCCTTATCTTGTCTTGCACTGTGTCATTCCACCACCAAGACTCCTTATGCCCACTTGTCTTTCCTGTTGTGACCTCGAGAGTCTCCTTTGCTACTTGGATGATCTTTGTCTCCATAGCTTCCTATATATGAGTTGAGTCCCCATTTAGTCGAGCCCGCGTATGCAGTATGAGTTTATCCTTAAACAGTAGGAGATTTTCGTCCTTCAAATTTCCCCATCGAATTCTCGGTGTACCGTTCTTCTCTCGAACAGTTAGCTTATTTCCGAAGGCTATATCTGTCACTAGTAGTCGATGTTGAGTCACAACTGCCTCCCCAGGTATGACTTTGCAGTCCTTCCACCAACGTCGGTCTCCTTGCCTCATCAAAAGGTAGTAAATTTGCGTGTCGCGTCCGCCACTGCTAAAAGTGATTAAATGAGAATCTTGTTTCCTAAAATAAGAATTTATAATACCTAGGTCATGTGCCACCGCAAACTCTAGAAGATCTGTTCCGGTCTCATTCCTATCACCAAAACCGAAACCCCCATGTACGGCTTGAAAACCATCGTTAGCCTTACCAATGTGTCCATTAAAATCACCTCCTATGCAAATCCTCTCCCCCCTAGGTATGCCCCCTACCACTGCGTCTAGGCAATCCCAAAATTCTCTCTTTTCCTGATCCCCTAGGCCTACATGAGGCGCATAGGCGGAGACTACTGCCACAACTTCCTCTCCTAGTACTAATTTCAACACCATAATCCTGTCATTATGTCTTATCACCTCCACCACACTAGTGTGTATTTCCTTAGCCACTAGAAACCCCACTCCATTCCTAGCTCCATCAGACCCCGAGTACCACAACTTATACCCATTACACTCAGCCCCTCTATGTCCTTTCCACTTAGTCTCCTGGAGGCATGCTATCTGAACCCTACGTCTTTTAAGCACATCTACCAATTCTAGCAACTTACCATTTAATGTTCCTACATTCCAAGAAGCCAAACGCAATATACGCTCCCTATCTTTACTCTTTCCTACACCCCTCGTTTCAGGACATGGTCTCAAGTAATAGTCATGGTTCCTACGCTCTATGGTTGCAACTAATGACACAAACACAAGCAATAGAACACCAAATCAATAATAATAATAATAATAGTAACAAAAGCTAATAATAATAATAATAATAATAATAATAATAATAATAATAATAGTGTGTAGCAATAACAATAATTAACCAAGAAGATAAAAAAAAAGACCCACAACGAACAGGAAATATCTCTCCTATTGTCCACCTACTGGACAAACCTAAACAATCAAAGATGCCTACACAAATAATTTGTGCAACAATAAATAGAAGATAAAGGAAAGATTTCACCGATGGGTTCCCAAGTTAGGGTACTCCTTCCAGTCGTCAAGATTGTAACCATCAATTATGGAGGGTTACAGATCTTGACAGAATATATGTGTTCCCGACAGCTACGGATCTTGATAACGAAGATTGTCCACGGTTGGAATTCACGCCCAGAGAATCGAGAATAATAAACCCCAAAAATTAGGGTTTCAACTTGAAACCCTGGTGCGGGGAGCTCTACCGGTGATACAGCCGGAGACGCTTGACGATGTGAACGTTTGGGAACGGCTAAGGTGAAAGAAGATACAAGAACAAAGGATTGAAGCTAATCCGTTGTTTGTAATGGGATTATGCAGGAAAAGTTTGATGATCTGCGCCCCATTTGATTTGAATAAGTATGAAATGTCACCCCAAAACAAAAGATAGAAAACGGGGTATGAAGTTACTCACGTTCAAGTATAAAACTTGATCGGTAAAAGATGAATAACCGGATGGATGAAGTTTAAAGAGCAAGGCCTAAATGACAATAAAATCTTGGATTTAGAATGGTTGTCTTGAAGATATTTAAATAAAATAATTGTTGCAAAAAGTAAACAATTAAAGTTCAAGGTTTAAAATGTAACTATTTAAGAATTTATAATAACAATCCTTTAAAAATGTAAGTTTGCTCGAAACCGGGTTAAAGTATATAACCTTAATATTTACTTAACCAATGTTAAGTAATAAGGTGGGAAAAATGCTAAAATGCAAGTTCCTTTGGGACAAAGATACTAAAACGGGTTTTTAACGAGTGTTCGGGTTGTCGATTCGGGTCATGAAAAATGGTCAAACCCAAAGTCAACTTTCCAACATATTAATTGTTATGAGATAACTCATTAAAATATACTAACACTTAACCAAGTATGTAGATCTATTGTTTAGAACTAACAACGCACGTTAAGCGAGTGTTCGGTTTTGTCGGTCCAAACTATGTGATGAGATCAAGTTGGATCCAACAATTCCAAGTACTTAAGAAAATAATTAAAATCAGTTTGTAAAATATTTTTAAAGAAATATACAAGTCTTGATAGCTAAAAACACACTTGTGTGTCTTAAGCGAGTAAAAGTCGGTATAGTTTGGTTTGGTTCGGTCTCCATCTCACAAATAGTTTATAGATGGTTTCTACATGCCTAAATATCATAGAACTTGTATATTGGTTTATAAATGAAGAAAACTTAAATTTTGCAACTAAAAAGTTAACTACAAGTCTTTTAAGCAAAAGTTTCGGTTTAGTTCGGTTTCCATCTCCCAACGAGTTCATAGATGGATTCCATATGCTTAATATCAAAGAACTTGTAAAAATGATTTTTGAAACTCAAATCTAGCAATAAACATGTTTAAACAACTATTTTAACAAAACTAGTAAACAAAAGTTCGGTTTCCGGTTTGAACTAGTTTCGGTTAAACCAGGTTAGTCTTACACAAACCCACACCATGGAACTTGTAAATAAGATGAAAAAACTAAAAAGGGTTAGAAGTTAGTCATAAGTGATATGTATAATAAGTTATGTGTGTGTAAATATATATCAAGAACACGAAGTCCTCCATGAAGCCTTGCCTTATGACATTCGAAACTTAACCAACCGGAGTCGGTGAAGTAACAAATAAAGGAAACAAGGGGTGTGTATTATATATATGTGGTACCACCATATTCAGGTGTTAGTAATATTAGATGAACAAGTTAAAATGAAATACTATAGTTAGTTGACCTTAAGAAATCAAAGTAACAAAATGTTGAAGATGAATACTTGAATTTGAGAGAGATTTTGGAGAAGATGAACAACCAAAATTGTGTATAGAGCCTTGCTTTTATAATGGTAAGAGTATGGTTCATACAAATAGGGTAAAGATGCATGTGATGGTTGAAATGGGCAAATAAGTTTTTGGTAAATGGCAATAATAGTCCCCAAAGTTTGGTTTAAGTCATTTTAAGGAGTTTTAAGGACCAAAAAGAATGTTTTCAAGACCCAACAAGTGTAAAACAATATTGTAACATAAAATCCATCATTTTGATTATATCATAAGCTTTGGTTTACAAAATGGGTCGGTTTACATGATAAACGAATACAAACGAGACCCGAAATTGACGAATGTCACAGAATCGTCTTGGGAACCCATGTCTAATTAAACATTGAGTGCATGTAGGGTCAATCAATGAGGACTATCAATAGTATTAGATACTTAGTTATTGGTTGCACCCAACATATGATGGGAGACGAACCCTTGCTATTTGATGCTAAACCATTCGATGGCGGATTTGAGTCTCTCAGATGTGACATGGGAGGACAAACTTCAGGGAGTGAGAAACGTTTCATACGGTACTTTGTACTTCAATAATGCCAACACTGTTCAAATGGCTCAACCACAACTTGTCGAGCGTTTCTCAAAATCATCTTTTCCAACTACTTCTTTCAATTGATGAATCCAGCATCAACTACGGGGTTTCGGTTTGAATTTCTTCAACTTTGTCAAACAATGTGATAATGCGTGCTTAAGATAGTGTATATGACAACAACTTTGATGACCTTTTCACTAAAGCCATCGATCATGCCTGATTTAAATTTCTAGTTGAATCGCTTGACATGATAAATTTTGATTAAAACAACATATTATGTCTTTTTGTATGTAAATTTGTAAATATTTTTCAAATATGTCACAATTTTAGAGGGAAAAAATGAGTTAGGTTTAACTCACCAAAAGGATTTTTAGTTTGTTTTAAGAAAAACAAAAATGAGTCACTTGGCTTGCCAAAAAGATTTTATACTCTGTTTAAGAAATTCAGAAAAAGTTTCAAAAAGATATTCTCTCGTTAGAGGAATCTCCTTCTTAGAGGGATTCAGATATTAAAATTTATAAATAATTTGAGAAATTGTTCCGACCTTTGCAAAACGATAAAAAAATTGTCTTTAACGATTCTAGCATATGAAAAGAGTAGATCAAAAGCCAACAAGATCATTGCTTGATGTGTAGATAGGCTTGACAAATGAATAAGTGTCATAGTGATATAAACTTAAATTCCCACCTATGCTGGTGGTTACACACTCATGAAGTGGTTGCCAACTCAAATATAAGTCACATCGATGACGGCAAAAATGTTATTAGTCAGTCATACACGAACCCGTTAGTGATTGATCACCATAAAAATTATTCTTACTTTAAATATAAATATTTAAAATCAAAATGTTAAAGCAAAAAAACTGCAAAGTGCATAAAAGTATTTAAAGTCAACAACAAAAATGTTGATAAGTAACAAACAAAAAAGGGTATATCAGAACCACGTAACGTAGGGCAAACAAGTAAGTCATAAATACTTTATATGAAGGCTTGAAAGTCCATATGGCAAGTAAGTCCATGGTTCAACCTTTATTGTTTGAAAATAAAATTTGCAAAAAGTTCAAATAAGCTCAAAATGTTTTGATAAATCATTAGGGGATGGAGTCAATTCGGGGTGATACTGATGAACACAAACTATGCCCAAGGTATGATGGAGTTTGTAACATGTTGGATTAAATGGGGACCACATAAGTATTGTGCTTAATTCATACCTTAACATATCACGTTGACATCAAAATACTTGTTAAGTTTAAGGTGGACAAAATATATCTACAATCGACTTCGGGTTCTTGGCATAATAATATCCAAATAGAAGTGTGATTTAGGACGTTATCGATCAATGTGATTCCATGTTGTGATCTTTCTCGCAAAAATATTAAAGTCATTAGAAAACTTTGTAAATATTATTGTCATATAATATTAATTTCATCTTTACTCCTATCTTTTTCATATTTTTTTTATTTTATGCTTCAACTTCAAGATATTATGTATATATATCCGTACTTTTATAATATTTGAAAATGCCAAAAAGATTTTAAGTTTTTATGTGCTTGTATATATTTTATAAACTTTGTTTATTCAAGTCATGGGTTTTGTTGTCAATGCCACTCATGCAAAGTTCGTTGGAAACATGGGACTTAAACAAATCATTTACAATTTGAGGACTGAATTGGTATTTTATGAAAAGTCAAGATAAAATAAAATTTCAGAGTTATTCTGCAAATATACTTCAAACAAAAAGCATGTTTTGAAAAAGAAAATTATTCTTTGACCCTCAAGAGGGTCTGTGAACGAATCTTATTTGATCGTTGTCCCCGGTGAATCATACCTTTAGGGGGTGTTTGAAGAGGCTTCAGCTTTACCGGGTTAATTCGTGAAGATGCAAGACACGATTCAATAAAGTTTTTGATATCATAAGTCAAGAGGGTGATTGTAAGGTCAATATGTGACTTGCGATATCAAATTACGAAACCCGTTATATATTTTTTGGTCAAGTTAATAATTAAAGCCGACGAGGAAACCGGACACGAAACGAGAGTTTCGGGACGTGCGTTTAACTTCAACGGGATTTGGTTTCTAGAATGTTTGTATTTGGATATATATATGACTTTATTTGTCATTTGCATGTGTGTTTTATATGGTGTAAACAACCACCCAAGGGGAGCTCACCTTGGGTGAGATCTGTTTGTCTAATGTTATGAATCTATTACCGATTATAGAGTCGTTCAATATTATCTTTAAATTATTTGTTCGATCGTTTGTTTATACCACACCCGTCTCGAAACATTATTAAGTGCAAAATCTGTTTGTGGTCAGTTTAGGACCTACAATTCCCCTCCTTCTTTGTAAGCCCTTGATCATTTAAGATCAATGGTTGTAATGAAGATCTCTATTTCTCTCTTTAAGATGAGTTCTCTCTTGATTCCACCCATATATATAGCATAATCAATGTCCAAATTAACGTTCGATGACACTCTAGTACTACGTTCAACAAATGTGCAGTAAAATACATCAATTACAAACTACATATATATATCATACTCGACTACTCATGTAAGACATCCAAACTACTATCCAAATATGATAATACATATACGATCATTCACAACTTTCATAACACTATATGCATGTAATGCACCCAATTGACACTTATAATGAACGATTATGAGTACGTACATGTTAGTATTCTTCAACTTTCTGCTTTATTTCATCACGAATGATTGGATAAATTCGATGATCGAAGTACTGGCACCTAATTAACACTGATAATGTGTGAACTGGACGACAATCGGAACTATGCATATATAATGCATATATGCAATGCATCAACACTGCATATACACGTAGACAACTAGATTTTGTAGACAACACTGCATAACACTGATAATGATTGTTTTCTTCAGTTTTTTGCTTGATTTTGTAGACAACTAGACGAATTCGAAGATTAAACTTTCAATTTTCAAAAACATTGGTTTTTGCTCCATGGCCAATTCAGAGAATTGAGAGAGACGATGTAAGTTTGAGTGATATAATGAAACAATTAGAGTATTGGATCAATTTTCTCAAATTCCAATCTTGTCCTCCTTTATTTAAAAAACCTCTTATTTTTATAATTTCCCCTCCTTTTTAAGCCCTTGATCATTTAAGATCAATGGTTATAATGAAGTTCTCTAATTCTCTTTTTAAGAGAAGTTCTCACTTGATTCCACACACACACACATATATATATATATATTCTTATTCTGCTTCTAGATATGTTATTAAATTGCAAACACGAGAGGAAAAAAGGAAGAAAGAAACGGGAAGGGAAGCGGAAACTATCAAGTAATAGTCCCAGAGGATATTTTTGGTCGGTACTCCGGGGACAGGGTGATGTTCCCGTAGGTCCCGCGAAACACCCAACTTGTCCCGAGCCCCACTACCACCACCCTTGTGAACTATTAATTAATTTATTTAAAAACAAACTAGCTAGTTGTCATTTAGCAGTCCTCGATTTGACCTAAGCAATCCCCAATCCATTATATACATTTACTGTAAAGTGTAAATCGTGCTGTAAAATTCATACACGGGATTAGAAAGGTGCATGTTGCGGGAACACGTGCTGTAAATCGTGTAACATGATAATTGCTTTTAAATTAACTATATACTATAGCAGTATCTACTCAGAATAAAGAGAATAAACTCCTTTATCGTGTAATTTTAGAAAATATTAATTTATGTAAATGATAAGACCTTGTAAAACCATGGAGGAGAGTTCGTTTAAAAGTAATAATATATTTAAAAAGATTGTATCATTTGTTTTATAAGTTAAAATTATTGACTTCTTCAGTAAGATTATTATTTTCTCCTATCATATGTATAGATTATACAAAGAGCTTGAATACGATTTAGAGATTAGATAAATTTATGTATTTTTCTTTATTTTGTAACTAGTTTTAGAGCCGTGTAACACACGAGAATATTCAAATTATAAAATTACAAGTAAAGAAAATAATTACATAACGTATATGAAAAAATATGTTACATTTATGTTTGTGTCTATACTATGCGTATATAAATTGATTTTATTTATATCACAAAATGATTTATTTAAATAAACTTAATAAAAAATGCACGTGTAAAACGTACCTGGGAACTCTCCTTTTATTGAACCTTTCATTGTCAGTATCATGTATGTTTAATTGAAAGAATTCAGGAAGAAGATTTCTCATACAATAATCATACAATAGAAGTTCTGACCACTCAGCGTAAATACTGAACGAGTGTTACCTTTATTGATATATTTATGAATTTACAACTCATAGAAGAAAAGGAGAACATTAAATTATAACGACGGATGTTCTTCAAAAACTAAGTTTTTATGAGATAAACCATGAAAAAGATTTTGATAAGTTTGACAACATATAAAATAACATGTTAACCCATTTAATTTTGTGAATATTTTGTTTCATTTGATCATAGTTTTGTATGATATGCTTTCAATACAACATTCCGATCACCATTGATGGAAACGTTAATTCTGACACAAATATTTCAAATTTAATACAAGTTATAAACATTGATAAGCCTAGGGGTGACATGTTGTAAGTGTTCACAATCTATTTTTAAATTTTAATAGTCGAGGGAATAATAATCAATTTACCAAATCCCGAACCTTTTGATTTTTTTTTTCCAAAAATGTTCTTGAAAATAAATTTGAAACCCAAATTATGTTTAAAATTATAACTTTCATGTATTTGACATTTCAAGTCAACACTTTAAACCCAAAACAAATTTGACGATACCTCTTATTTGCATTCTCAAACTTTTAAAAATACTCAGATTTCTCAGCTTTTTACCGATAACAAATTTTGACCAAAATGTAGTTAACTTGTACAAAAATTTATATACCAATTTTTTACTGTAAAAACCAAATTTAAGTTCTACAAACCCAGAAGCAATCCTTGATAAAAAAACCAAGAAATTAAATATGATAAACTTTGTTATATATGAAACTGACTGGTATATATTACTAAATTAATCCAAAAATAATTGATAGATTTGAAACATATATTTAAACTTTATAAAATTATATGACAATTTACAACAACAATAATATAATAATAATAATAATAATAGATAAATGGATTGATTCTAAAAAAATTGATCAACTTTTAAGCATAGATTTATAATTTAATAATTAAAAAAGTTACTTTGTAAAATGAAAGCATGTTCGAGTTTTTTTTTTAATAAATTTTAATAATATACACAGTAAAATATTTAATGATAACAATTGAAATTATATATTCTTTACAATCTTAACAAATATTGTTTGTTGTTAATTTTTTGATTTCACCAAGTATTTTTGGAATATACAGTAAAATAATAGGTTAATATTTATTTTTATAAAAATGTATAAATATAATATAAATAAAATGTAAAAGGAAAATGAATATAGACATGTATTAGGGTTAATTAAAATCTTAGTTTTTAAAGGAAAAAAGTTGTGAGATTTAACCATAAACTGACACATGTCACAATTATTTTACTTTGTTCAACAATACCAGAATAAAAACTTTTCAAGTGAGATCACAATAGATTGTTTACATTCGTTTGAAGTAGCATCACTACCAACTTCGATGTCAAATTATAAGAAAAAAAAATTAGGGTTATTAGATTTTAATAATATCAAATTTCATGTATTTGACAAGCATAATCACAACTCAAAAAATATTTACAGACAGTAACTATGATTTTGGAGTGTGTTCTCAATTTCATGTTTGGCAAAACTAGCTGGAAGATGAAGGCTGAAAGCTGGAAGCTGAAAGCTGGTAGCTGATAACTGTTAGCTGTAGCTTTTTAAATATTTTTATGTGTTTGGCAGAGTAGCGGAAGTTTTTAATAAAATTAGATGGGTGCCCACGTGGTGCGGTGGAATGGGCACACAACCTAACATCAACCGCATAATCAGTGTCGGTACATGATTCACCTGATGACAACGCATACATAAACCGAATGTAGACGTGTAATTCATGAAAATGCAGTAAGCGTGTAACCGATGTCGAAAATCAAGAAACAAAGCTGAAATATACAGTAATTTCAAATAGATAATTTTTTAAACCAACCTATTTTGATCTGAATCTCATTCTAAACATGCGCTGTTCTAATCTGAAACATGTTCTAACCTGACCACTTTCGACTCAAAAGCGTGCCGACATGAACCGAACTAATTTAACCCTTTTTTAATCGACTCGTTCTGACCCTAATTGGTCTTACACATGACTCTAGCTCACCATACTCGACTTGTTACCGATCCTAACCGATAATCACGTAGTATGTTAATTTTAAAAAGTTAAAGAAGTATAATAATATCATACTCAAATTAAAGAGAATAAAATGCTCGTTTTTATGACGTAATTTGTTTAAAAAATTATTAACGTGTGAAAAAAGTTACGAACCCTAAAAAAGTCGTTGGGGGTAGTTAGTTTTGAATAAGAGTTAAATGTGTAACTATTATATAAATTAATAAAATTTTATAGAAATTCAAGTATCAAACTTGTAAATTCAAATGTAAAAGCTTGTAGCTAGCTTTTTCTCAAACGCTAGTATTGGGTATGTTTGGCAAGAAGCTTTTAGGAGCTTTTATGAGCTTCAAGCTTTTAAGAAAAAGCTCATATTTAATAAAAAGTTTTGTTTGGTTAAGTAGCTTCAAGCTTTTAGATTGGTTGAAAAAGCTCCATATTTAAACGCTAGTATGGGTAGCGTTTTGAGAAAAAGCTAGCTACAAGCTTTTCATTTGAATTTACAAGTTTAGTACTTGAACTTCTATCAACTTTTGTTAATTTATATAATAGTTACATATTCAACCCTTATTCAAAACTAACTACCCCCACGACTTTTTAAGGGGCCGTAACTTTTTCACACGTTAAAAATTTTTTTAAACAAATTACATCATAAAAGCCAGCATTTTATTCTCTTTAATTTGAGTATGATATTGTTATACTTCTTTAACTTTAAAAAAATAACATAATACGTGATTATCGGTTAGGATCGGTAATAAGTCGAGTCAGGTGAGCTCGAGTCATGTGTAAGACCAAATTAGGAGACGAGTCAGATGAAATTGAGTCATGTGTAAGACCAAATTAGGACCAGAACGAGTCAATACAAAAAGGGTTAAATTAGTTCGGTTCGTGTCGGTACGCTTTTGAGTCGAAATGGGTCAGGTCAGAACACATTTCAGATTAGAACAGTGCATGTTCAGAGAGGGATTAATATCAAAATAGGTTGGTTTAAAAAATTATCTATTTGAAATTATTGTATATATCAGCTTTGTTTCTTGATTTTCGCCATCAGTTACACGCTTACTGCCTTTCCATGAATTTCACGTCTACATTCAAGTTATGTATGCACTGCCATCAGGTGAATCATGTACTGACACTGATTATGAGGTTGATGTTAGGTTGTGTGCCCATTCCACCGCACCACGCGGGCACCCAACTAATTTTATTAAAAGTTTCTGCTACTCTGCTAAACACCTAAATAAATTTAAAAAGTTACAGCTAACAGCTACCAGTTTCTAGCATTCATCTACTAGCTTTCAGCCTCTATCTTCCAGCTAACAGCCACCAGCTAGTTTTGCCAACCTAAAAGCTTGAAGCTATCTTAACCAAACAAAGTTTTTTTTATTAAATATGAGTTTTTTCTTAAAAGCTTGAAGCAAAAGCCCCTTGTCAAACAGATTCTTTTTTCTATTAAATATGTGTATGTTTGGCAAAAACTAGCTGGAAACTGAAAGCTGATAGCTGGTAACTGTAGCTTTTTAAATATTTCTAAATGTTTAGGAGAGTAGAAGAAGCTCTTTGCAATATATGAAAGATACATGTAGAAACATTTATATTTTTTCGAATGTTGTATTTATTATGCTTACAAAAAGATCATTGTCTAACTTTGACTTTCAGCAATTATATTTATATGATTAAATGTGATTAAACTAAAACACGCATGAGAAACATTTATAATTTTACTAGTTTGATCCTCCTGTGTTACGGGAGTTTATTTAAGTTTCTTGTTTTTAATCGTTTTGCTATTTTATGATGATTTATTTTTATTTTTAACGTAGTCTTGTTTTTAATTTAATACCGATACATTAGTTTGTTATTATATTTTTTATCGTTTGATGTTTTTTAATTGAGATGTGTAAGTTTTTTAAATTTTTATCGAACATGAGCATGTTGATGTTAATAATGAACAAACATGAACACAAATAATTGTCTAATGAAAAAGGGTACGTTGATGTAGTTGACGATGGTGGGTAGCATAAGAAGTTAACCTGCGATGGAGATGATAGCAACGGAGAACATGTAAAGGAGATGATGAAAGTGTTTACCAATAAATGAGAACTTATAATCCATTTGAGGGCTATTAGGGTTTGGTAAGACCCATAACCCTTGAAAATTATTCATTGATGATTAAGGAGTTATTTCACAAATAAATGAGATGTTATAACCCGTTAGGGTCATCTGGGTTTGGTGAAACCCATGATCCGCGAAAACTATTGTTTGATTATGAAAAAGTTTCACAAATAAATGAGATGTTATAACCCATTTAAAAACTATCCGAGTTTGGTAAGACCCATATCTACGAATTCGGGTCAAATGCATGAGAAACCTCCATTTTGAAATCAAACAATCCGATGGCTTTAGAGAATGGGGGTAACAACCTGAGAGCGACACGTAGGATTTTATGATAGACAATTATATAGATAGTTAGATATAACCAGTATGGTATTTATTCGTGAACTCCTATTTACAATAGGATATAATAAATAATAAAGTAACTATATATAACAACAGAAGAAACCATGCTGATTAACATGGTTTTAAAACTAAATTAATTTTGCTAATTAAATAATATAAAAGATCGTGGCGGTGTTTCACAATTTATACCTTAATCTATACCATTATACATATTTAGGTGTTTCACAATTAAATAATATAAAACATCGTGACGGTATTAATTAACATCTAACACGGGTATGAACTAAATCATTTTCTCCCTTGCACAATTTTGCCGAATTTTAAAGCTTTGTTTTCAATTTTTATTCTATCGGAAATGATATTTTGATCATTTTAGAAATCACTTACAATGTGTAATAAAATAAAACAATACTAAAAAATCTTATAAAAACATATTTATTAGCGTTCCAAAAGTCAAACCTTGTGATTGATGAAAACCTTTATACAAACTACAATAATCTCTACATATATCAATCAACATAAATATATTATATACAATGAAAAGGGCATTAATATAATTTTGGTTATAATCATACATCACTGTGGATAAAATTAAGGAAAGTCGTATATGCATCTAAATAAAAATATTATGTCAAACCGTCACTAGACAAATAGACAATATATGTAGGTTTTCGAAATTTTCACAGTTCTAGACTTCTACTTCTACCTAGAGGTGCATAAAAATCCTGAACCCGGAACCGGATCCGAAATAAAAATCCGGAACTGGTTTTTTAATACCCGGGTTTTTAATACCTGAACCCGTACCCGACCCTACCCCTAGAGTACGGATAAGGTATGCATTTTGGTACTAAAACCTGAACCCGAAGTGGACCCGATTTGTACCCGGTAATACCTGAAAACCCGAACCAGCTCCATACCCAGAACCTGGTTTTTCCAATACCCGAAACTGGGTTTTTCCAATACCCGATTTATACAAGAAAAATACCTTAAAAATACCCCTAAAAAGTGCAACCTTTTAAAAATTCCAATAAATACCCGGAAAAAAGTCTGATAAAACCCACAAATAAGTTTTTTCAATACCCAAATATATGGTATTTAAATACCCGGTTTTAGAATACCCGATTCTATACCCGACCCGTACCCGATGCATAGGGTACGGTTTTTAGAGGCAATACCCGGATCCGAACCCGACACAGTTTTTACCAATACCCGATTTTTCAATACCCAGTCATACCCGAACCCGGGTATTTAAAAAACCCGATTTATGCACCTCTAGTTCTACCCCATCCCGAGCTGAACCCTCGCCCAATAGTGCCAAGTAGAGGTGCACAAATCGGTTTTTTTAAAAAAACCGGTTCGGTTTTTAACCGGACCGGTTTTTTTTGCCCGGAAAAAAACCGGTTCGGTTAATAACCGGACCGGTTAATAACCGGTTTTTGTATCTGAAAACCCTAACCGGTCTAACTGGTTAGGACCGGTTTAGAAACCGGTTAGAACCGGTTAATAAACCGGTTTTTTTATTAAACGGTTTTTTAATAACCGGTCTAACCGGTTAACCGGTTTTTTGTTTTTAAATAACCATTATGTTTTCACAGTATAAACAAACCGGTAACTACAAGGCAAACCGGTAACTACAAGGCAAAACGGACTGACTCCATTCTTTGCTTTCGTTGTTAGGGTTCTTTGCTTGGAAGATTAAAAACACATAACTTTCATTTATAGCTTTTACATTAAAAATACAAACATTAAATCGTTATCGCATATTCGTAACTCAAAAATACAAACATTAAAGAATGCTTAGACACGATTACATTAACAACTTGCTGTTTCTTACTCATTATTTTCTTCGCTACCCGATCCCGAGCTATTCCTTAGGTAATCGTCGTACGCGGCTTCTTCATCGGTCATTGGTTGAGTGTGTCCTTGATTGACCTCGTCTTCATACAAGCCCGCCTCATAGTCCATTTCCCCCTCGAGTGAGCGTTGATGTTGTGCCCTATCTAAAGAGTCCAAGTAATCCTTGTAGCAAATCGACATCTCTACAGCTGGTGGAGTGAGTCGAGTCCTCCTAATCGATATAACCCTGCCAGAAACAGAAAAAGCAGACTCCGAAGCTACCGTGGAAGCTTGGACCGTTAGTAAATCTTTGGCCATGGCGGCGAGGATCGGAAACTCATCCTCCTTACCTCTCCACCAAGCCAGCAAATCAAGACTTCTAAATTCATCCGGAGTCATGTGTTTCACAAAGTTGGTACCACCATACCTTCCAAGTTCACTGCTTGGGGTGTTTACCTTTTGACGTTTACCGGCGTCTTCCCAAATCATGTAGTACATCCCCATTTCAAGGTCGGTTTGGGATTGGGATTGGGCAACAGCTCTTAACGAGTCATGAATTTGGGAAGACGACCCGTATTTTGTAAGGTAAACATCATACATGTTAGACAAGGTGGTGTTGAAAGCATTCTTTAAAGTTTGGTTATAATAGGGGTTTTGATCGTCGTTTAACTCTAGCTCATCACAAATTTTTTCTATTAAAGCTTCAACACCACCAACATTGATGCAAGGGTTTAACGCAGCAGCACATGTCAAAACAGCGGGTAGTTGTTGAAAATATTTTCTAAATTTTCTTTCATTTTTACACCCATATCAAAATAAGGTGCACCCCTACAATGAAGTTCACTCAACTCTGTGCACATGACAGCAATTTTTGGTAAAGCAATGGGGCTTGTTGGATAGTAAACCCCGGATAAACTAGTTGTGCAAGATTTAAAAATTTGAAGGACCTCCGTAACGATCTCAATCAATAACCAGTTTCTAGGATCGTACGGTGCACATTTACCCCTACTTGACATTATTTGATGAAACGCAATTAGTGATTCTTTTTGTTGGATGGCTTTCTCAAACATATCACAAGTCGAGTTCCATCTTGTTGGACAATCCCAATTTGGCCCCAACCATTGACAATTAGCTTCATCACAAAATTTTTTGTATCTTGAAAATGTTTTATTGTTGCTAAAAACATCTCGTAACATTCTTTTAAAATTGTTTCTTTGCGTTTCGATTACGTTCAACCCATCTTGCAGGGCCAAGTTGATAATATGTGCAATGCATCGGCTATGAAAAAACGCTCCATCACAAATAGGTTTATACTTTAATTTTAAATGGCCAACCGCGGCCGTATTGTTGGACGCGTTATCAAACGAAATTGAAAAGATTTTATGTTTAATCTTGTATTGTCGAATGACTTTATCCAAGAGTTTAAAAATATTTCTACCCGTGTGCGGGTAATCAAACAACTGAAACGCAACGGTTCGTTTCATCATTTGCCACGACTCGGGGTCAACCCAATGAGCCGTCACACAAATGTATGAGTCGGGCGAACCATTAGGTACCGACCACACATCCGTTGTTAAGTTTACACCAGTTTGTAAGTTTGAAAAGTATGAAATTAGTTCGGATTTAGCGTTTTTCCATGCTTTAAGACAATCTCTTCTAAGGGTCGAACGACTTACGTGTTGGTAGCGTGGTTGAACATACTTTTGCATCATCTCCGTGAATTGAGGGTTGTCGAAGTGGTTGAAAGGAAGTGTTTGTTGAATCACAAAGTTTGAAAACTGTTGACGTACCGCTTCAAGGTCGTACGTAAACACCGTTCCTTGATTCGTCATCTCCGGCTGCGAACTACTTCCCGATTCGTCCTTCAAGGCCTTGCAAAAGGGCCTTTGTACATGCGCTTTTAAAGTGGAGTTTGCATCTTTGCCATAAAACTTCAAACAATGTTTGCATCGAGCTTTTTGGCTACCGTTAGACATTTCGCATAGGTCGAAATGTTGCCAAACATCTTGGTTTCGTTTCGTGGGGATGACCCGAACGACCGTTTCTCCCGTGTTCGAGGCACCCATGTTGACGGATGAAGCAGCACTTTGGGAGACCATGATAATCGACTACGAAATAAGAGCGTATGGAGTGGTAATGTGGTATAATTGAGCGTGAGATAACAAAATAATCGCGTATGAAATAAACGTTTAGAGCGTTTGGAGCGTTTGGAGTTGTATAATCGAGTGTGATCTAACCAATACCCAACCTATACTATATATAGATGTTTGTGGGGGTAAAATGGTAAAAAAAAAAACGGTCAAAAACAAAAAAAACGGCTATATAGCCGTTTCACAACGGAAATAAACCGGTTTTAACCGGTTAACCGGTTACTAAAAAACCGGTTAACCGGTTTTATATAACGGTCATAAACCGGTTTATAAAAAAACCGGTTAACCGGTTTTTTAGTAACCGGTTATTTAAAAAAACCGGTTTTTTTTATAACCGGTTTGTTAACCGGTTTGGGCTCTAAAAAGTGTAACCGAAATACAAACCGGCGGTTTGTAAACCGGTCAAACCGGTTTTAAAAAAACCGGTTTTTTAAAAAACCGGTTTCCGGTTTAAACCGGCAAACCGGTTCCCGGACCGGTTTTTTTGACCACCTCTAGTGCCAAGCCACCACAATTAACCCACGACCCACTCTCGGCCCAATATCACTCATACCCAAATCATACCTGACCACCCTAGCGGATCCTAACTGGGAAGCTTCTATGATCGATGAATATAATGCGTTAATGAATAATAAAAATTGGAATTTAGTACCACAACTACCTAATTCTCATGGTATACGTTGTATGTGGTTATTTTTTCACAAGTTCAATGCTAATGGTGAATCACTATGTTATAAGGCAGGCTTGACTCGTCATTAATGGTAAAAGCCAACAAGTCGGGATTGATTAGGACGAAACGTTCAGTCCGATGGTAAGACCCGTAGGATTTACACCATTGCACAATGACTTGAACGAGGCAGTTTATATGTTTCTACCACCCGGGTTCGAGGATACGATTCATTCATATTTTGTTTGTCAACATCGGCTAAATATATACATATATGATTTGAAAGAAGCACCACTGGCGTGCTACCAACTTTTTGCCACCGATATTCTCAAATGTGGGTTCAAAAGTGTTGTTTCCAATGCCTCATTGTTTATTTTAAGAGAGAAACGTGGTTTTCGTTGTAAAATCCGCATTTCATAATAATAATAATAATAAATATAGATTTATTATTTATTTTATGGAGTTAATGAATTAATTATATATGGGCTTAAAATTATGGAATGTATTTTATGAAAGTTGATGGGCTTAAGTCGAGGGACTTAGGGGTATAAATACCACCTAAAACCCTTAAACCCTCACACTCCACCATTATTCTCCTTAAAACACATTTAAATCCAAGAAACATTTTTGGTGTCGGATTTAAAAGCAGATTGCACTCAAGCATTGATCCAAGCCAGACTAAAATGTTTGTGAAGGACATTTCATTATATCTATCATTTCAAGCCAGAAAAAGTAAGATTTCGTCCTTTAAAACCCAAGTAAGATTTCGCCCTTGAAAACCCTTAAGCTTAGATTTAAATCTTCAAAAGCAAACTTTAAAACTCGATTTCGCGTTGGTGGCTTAGATTTGTAGTAATGATTATGTTAAACGAGCCTAGAATAGACAGGAGTAGTCCAGATCTGATTTGTCTATTTCAAATTCGTATATCATTTGATTCATACCTCAAACGATTTTCGTATATGCCACAGATCCGAATCTGATTTTTGATGTGAATATGATGTCTAATGCGAATCTGATCTCATATTTAAATATAATATGATTTCCAATGAGAATTAAACTTCTAATGTGAAAGAAGTTACCCTTTTGCGAGAGGGGTCTCCCTTAACCACACACCACAATCGTCTACCACATATCGTCCACCACCACCCATTTCCATAGTTCGTAAACCACCACCAATTATTTTAGCAGTTTACAGACGTTAAATGACTTCTATCTATTGTGCTATGTATGATAGGTAACTAATTTTCAGCTTATACAGACGATATTCAGTTTATAAAACAAACAATATTGTATTTTCATATTGCAGACCTTCATACCACATATTCAGTTGCAGACATGATATCAGATAACAAACAGTTGTTGTCTTAAAAAACAAACAACACCTTAGTCGTCTCCAACTGAAGAATAATATTACGATTATTCGGAACGCAATCGTCTACAGGTGAGTTTTAGGCCCCTTTCCTTTAATGCTTTTAGGGTATGTGTGAATAAACGTAAGAAACTAAAGATGATGTTACCCCAATATAATTAGTAACATATATGGTACGTTAATATATGTATGTATATATATGTGTGTGTGTATGTGTGTGTGTGTGTGTTTAACATATGCGGGTTGTATGTATGTATTAAATTACGTGGGAAGATATGAACACGTAGTAGTTTGAAAGGCCTACAGGTTTTATGTATGTTATGGACAGTTAAGTTGATAAAACCCTCTAACTTATGAGGAAGGTCTTCGGATCCAGCACAAGTCCCTGAAGAAAGTGTGTCGTTATAGGGAAGGGTAAGCCTTGTACGTACTACATACATGATACATGAGATAACGTATTCGGTATACAGAAGGTTGGCATACTTTGTACGTATCGTGAAAGAATACGACTTGATATATGTAAGGCTACACCTTGAATGTATCAAGGGCGAGAATGACTTAATGCATGAAGGACCTATGGATTATATTCACATTAAGAACAAGAACCGATGTGTAGACGGTCGACGGGCCAGATACATGTTGTGAAGGAATAGGAAGGAAAGAACGTCCGTAAGTAAAAAATAAATATGAATATAAATGTATGAGTGTGTAAGAATTACATGTTGCATGTTAAATAAGAACTCACTCAACATATCTGACTTTTAATTAGTATGCACGCATGCAAATTGGTACATGCAACTGGTTTGAGGAACACACGAGGCTATTGTAAGAGTGGCTGGAATGTGAAGAATTATTTTCATGTCTAAAACAATAGTAGACAAGTTATGTTCTGGAAGATTACGATGTTTGAACATTTATTCCGCGAAATTTTTAAACTCTGACATTTAGAACTGTGTTTATGAGTAAATTCAATGTCATGTAAGATGTCCACGTTCGGGGTCTTACAAGTTGGTAGCAGAGCATGAGTAAATCCAATGCCACTTAAGGTGCGCATGTAGCTTATCCTCTAATTTAAGTAGATGGCATTATAACTACCTCAAGCGACTCTCTACTAAGACACATCATCTTATCGCTTTTCACTAAATTTGACATCTCCGGTCTCTGATCTCTCCATCATCTTTTGGGTCTTTCGGTCACTCAAAAGAACAAGGATCTATTTCTCTCTCAAGAAACATATGCATAAGAGATTTTAGCTCGGGCCAATATGTCACATTGTAAATTGGCTACTACACCAGCCGATACATCATCCTGTTACGTGTTACATCCGGTCTTATTTTACCTAAATGTTAACTTTTTTGAAGTTTTGTAGGTGTTTTTCAATACTTTCTGTTTACCCAACCGAGCATCTATTATGTATTCCAACAAATATGTATTTTAATGCATGCACCTTTTGAACCACCTCTTAAGTTTTTAAAGTGAATAGCTCGCTACCTACGAGGCACTATTTACCACCACATACACATCCTCTCATCCAAGTGCCTTGCCTTAACCACTTACTCTGATACCAACTTGGGGGTGGGGGAAGGGAGGGTTGTGCCCTGAATCGTGACGTTTCACATCTGGTTTCTGCATTTCATAGGTAATAACCTAAGTTTATGGTCCTCGAAGCGTCAAGCGACAATCTCTTGATCTAGTCCCGTGGCATTTTCTGTGGAGTTGCCAACACGATTGCATAAATGAGTTGGATCCGTAACAAATGGCTAGAATTATCAATTCTAGTTCGCCAGGGAACTATTGTTTAATATGGTAGCATATGTGCTATATATCTCTCAGATAATCATATCCAACACAAATGCACCAAATCATATTATTGTACATCCACCAAGGGTTGTCGCGTCAACTTTTTCACAAGTCGAAATCCAGCCTTTGCATTTGTTCTCCTTCCGTTAAGACTGAGGGGTTGTCTTAGTATATATTGTATATCATTGTAATTATTATGTAATATCTCTAATACAAAATTGATTATTGAGCACAATTGTTAGAAGGGTCTACTAGTTGTGGAGATACACCCTTGAAAACTACCATCGTAGGTACTCCGTCGCGATACTTGTTGTGGAGATACGCCTTTGAAAACTGTCGTCATAGGTGCTCTGTCACGATACTAGTTGTAGAGACACGCCTTCGAAAAATGCCTTGTTATTTATGTTATTGTTATGAGTTTATTAGGATGGTGCTTTTATCTTTTTTGCATGTATATTTTTCTTTGAGACTCCACTATGTATGGGGATCTAGTTTTCAACAATAGGTTATGTCTTTTCAACAAAATGTTGTAATGGCTCTTTAACAAAAAAGCACAAGTGCATAGTCAATTTCTAGTATACATTTTTTTCATAACAAAAGTTCCATAATAGAAATGCTTCAGATTTATTTGGTTGATGAAAAGTTGATGTGGTAAGTTTGATTTTAAATTTTCTGGCTTTCTACTACAATATAAGTTACAAACTTATTCGTGACGAAGTTTCCTCCGGTAGAAATTTTTGTTGCCCGAATGACTATGAAAAAATTTAACCGAAAATAAGCCAACTATATTTTTAAAAAAAGTTGTGTCATTTTACTAAAACGGTGTGATTATTCTTCAATGATAAAACTCAAATCAGTAGTCATATTGTCACACTTTTTCCATATAAAAGTTCCACAATACTCATTCTTATTCGGTTAAAAATTTGAATAATACGAATAAAAATTTTATTTGTAAGGGCTTTTGTACAATTCAAATAAATATCCAGACCATTTCCTGATTTCCAAACTACAAAACCATTTAAACCAACATTGTTCGTTGAAATAAAGAGTTTATAACATTGTACGATTTCTGTTTAGGCCAGATCTAGTTTGTGAGAATATTGATTTAGAAATTTATAACATGTTTTTGAGATTAAGTTCACATGTTTGTTTTTTTTAATCTAAAGATTGTTGAATTGTTCTCAAAGTCTGGTTAGACCGGATTCTTTCCTTCTCGTTTACGTGAAGGATGTGTTGACCAATCTTGAGATTCAAACTCTGCTTGATAATCCACTATGTAGTATATTGGTTTTTTATACTTATTTTAAAAACCACTATTGTTCCTTCTCATATAATTAAAGTAAAACCATGGGACACATTTATAATTTTATATAACCAAAATAAAAACATGCTACACATTTGTAATTTTATATAACGTGTCGGTGATTAATTTTGGGAAACGTTAATTAGGGTGGAGGGAGTGACTACAAAACAAAGGATCGGGATGATAGCCCGTTAACAAATTGGTACAAAAAAATTTGGAAGGTTCGGTATGAACACCTCGATCAAGAGTAGAAAATGTAAAGAGAAAAAATCAAAGAAAAGAGAATCGGAAGAGTAGGTACACCGCCCCTCTCCCGGTAGTCGAAAAGTAAATCATTCTATCTATTTTTTTTATGAAGCAAAATGGTCTTTAAATTTCTCACAATTTTTCAATCACGAATGCCTATTTGTTTATTATTGTAAGCATGAAGACGGATTTTAAGTTTACACTACATGTCTACTTAATAGTTATCATGGTCGTTTAAAATGGAGCATTTAGACATTTGGTATAGTTTGGTAACGATATCTCATCCGAATATATATAAAAAATACCACCTTTATGTAATGCAAGAACTCATATGTACTTATATTACACGCTTATAAAAATATTAGTATCGCTACTGTACACGTTTCAATAGTTTGATTAAATATATAAATATTAGTGTCATTACTATAAACATTTTATAATAATTTGATTAAATACAGAGTCAATTGTATATAAGGTCCCTTTGGTGGAACTCTAAACGCATATTGCAACCCTATGATGCTATTTTTGCAAATAAGGACCCTGTGGTGGCACTATTTTTACAATTAGTACCAGCCGTTAGTTAACGTCTGCTAGTACTGTTAAAATCAGGGGCAAAGTTGTCTTTTCACTCATAAACCTAATTTATAATAATAATAACGCATTGGTAAAATACTAACACTTGCACCATAATCAACTAACACCTTGGTGGTCTTGAACTCCCCGGCAACGGCGCCATTTTGTCGATGTCAAAAGGTAAATCAAAAATATTTATAAAATACGTTTACTAGCAAGGGCAAATAAGGTGTCGAATTCACAGGGAATCAGTGGAAAGTGCAAGTGAAACTCAAATTTTATTATGAAGTAAAGTGGACAGACGATGTCAAGCGGTTTAAATAAGTAATTTGTAAAACAGTAATATGAAAATAACCAAATTTCAGGGTTCGGATTTTGAAGCAAGTTAGAAAGTTAATAAACTTCTTTGGACAATTTCTTGTTAAAATATGTAAACCAAAAGACTTAACGATTGGCTATGTTGAACGTCAGAACTGAATCCAAACAATTGACACAGCTTAATGAAAATCTATTTGATTATCAGTTTTAAGTTTTGAAACACCAAATCAATAATATGGTTAATGATAAACGGGTCAATGAGGAAATAACTTAATCCTAATTGTTGATGACCAAAAATCGATTAACTGACAAAAGATTAAGCAATCAATTACTAGAAAACCGTTAAAGCACACAAACAAGCATAAAGAATTGATCAACCGAATGATTAACCAAATCCAAATCCAAAGTTAAAGTTTAAAGTAACAAAAATCTAACATACAACTCAATCATACGCCCGAAGATGGTAATGAAGCGTCTAGCCATGTATCTCGTTCTTTATTCTCTTGATTATGATGTTGGAGAAGGATTGCATGGACGAATCTAGTGATTAAAAGGTATTATGGTGATGAAAAGTAGCCTCCAAGGTGTCCCCAACTAATGAATGATCAATAATAATCAACCTTAGGGTTTTTATATCTTTAATATGAAAGAAATTCATCAAAAAACGATTTCTCGTCAGACCCGGCCGTAGCATACGGTCTGGCCACCGTAGCCTACATCCTAGGCGTAGCCTACGGCCTATGGTCATATGGTCCCTGCCTTACAGCGGCTACAACACCAAAATACTATTTTCTTCATAAAATCTTCATTTCAACTCCGCTTCCATCCCCGTTTGCGGCCACGTCTTCGTATTTCAATTCTCTATAATATCATATATCATTACTTTCATTTCCACTCCATCCTAAATGCTCCAAATTAGCTCCTTTAAGCTCTGATCACCTTTAAACATAAAACCAATCAAAGTACTTGTGTTCGATACATATAAACAAGTAAAACACATAATATAAAACACTTAAAGCACGTTCTTTCAACCACACATCATGCATTGAGAGGTCCTTATCAGCCTATAAATACCTTATCGTGCTTCATTGAATGCACACCATCAAGAACACTAACACACTTCACCCACCTCCTTTCACCACCATTAATAAGGAAATTATCTCATCCATCCACCTTTTGAAGATCAAGGAGATTAAGCTCTTGGAAGAAGTCATTAGCATCAACAATTAGTTATCCAAATTGGTTAGATTGTTTTAATTTAATCATGTTTGTATCTATTACTTTGATATATAACATTATGATTAGTATTGGCTAAAATTGCATGGTACCATCTTGGTTTATAAATAACTCTTAACTAAAGTTTAATGATATTGGTTAAACATGTGATTAGTTTATAAAAAGTAAAGATTATGTTGCAATTATCACTTGATGAGAAATTTTAAATCACTCTTAAAAGAGACACCAAGAGCCGAGCTTGATGATAAGCGTGGAACTACAATTCTAGTTAGACCTTGGTTAATAAAATACAAACCTTAACAGAGACGCCAAGTACCGAGTTTGATGATAAGTCGGGGAACTGCCAGTATTGTGAGGGCTTGGTTGATAAAACATAAATCCTGATATAAACATGGACCAAATGGAGTATCAGTAGTAATTAATCATCTTTAAAGTGGAACATTGACAATGATGTGTAAACGGATTATTAATATTAATCCACTAAAATTGGTTGATTACTTATCAAGTGAGTGTGACATAATTTATTTTAAACAACTCTTAGATGGTTATATATTAGAAAGTTCTATAATTGTCCAAAATTTGTGTGGATTAATACTTGGTTAATCAGGGTTAATCATTTACAACTTAACTAATCTTAATTGGTATTTAATACAATGGTTATTTTTACTAAAATATCAAGGACAATTCACTTAATAATTTAAGGGATTGTATCATTTTTAAAGTAAGTTATCTTATGAATACTTAATATAAACCACTTGCTTACATAAAATGATGTTTTTGTGAAGATCATGAAGTTATGCATATCTCTTTCTTTAACTATTATGGATTAACATGACTTATGAATAAGCTGTTAGTCCCACATTTAATTACCAAAGTAAGTTTATATCACATGTTTACTAATTAATTGTTAAATCAAGTTAAGAGAAATTATAACCAAGACGGTACACTTTTATCCTTGATCATCTCTTTAAAAATATAAAAAACCAAAAAATATTGTCTTTTATTTATGTCTTTTAAATTCCTTTGAAATTTACTTGTTAAACCAAAACCACCATGATGTTTACTTCCGGTTAAAATAATACAACGATTTAATAGTAAAAAACAAACAAGTATGTCCGTGGATCAATACTTTTTTCTTACCCATACTATACTATATATATATATATATGATATGTACACTTGCCTATTTGTGTGTGATCTAGTTAAAATAAAAGTCATTTATAAATTTAAAACTCAACTTTATGTGAAGCAAAACATTTTAAAAAACTAACATTTTATCATACCACTCCACTAGACATCAGTATTACACAAGTATAATAGAGAAAGTATTAAATACTTAATAAAAATTATTTAAGAATTACGAAACACTATTTTAAAATAATGTATGATTGATTACTATTTTTTTATTAATTAACTTGTTTTCTAAATTAAGAAATAGAATATGAAATGTTGAAATAAGATAAACCGGGTAAAAAGTTTGAGCTCACGAAATAATGGCCCGTAGCGTAACCCATTACTTGTTAAGTATAGATATTAAGACTAAGTGTTGTGGTTGTGGTTGGGAGCGTCACCTATGCGACAATGGCGTACTCCCACCGCGAAACACCATGTTGTCCCTGAAAAATGGGGCACCACCCATGCTTCACGCCATTATCTTGGCACCCGTTTGTTTCATTAGTTCCAAAAAAGTAGCCACTATGATTGGGGGAGCCGTACAGTCGTTTGAGCAATTGGATTTTTAGATAAGAAGTTGTAAAGATGAATGATGGCAGAGGGACTTATGAAGTTGTATTAGATGAAGTTGTAGAGGGAAAGGGGCTAAAATTAGGACTTGAGTGAAGAAGACCAGATTTATTTGTTTCTTTTTAATCAAAATTTCATGTTCTACCATTGAATTAGGGTCTATATTTAAAATTTACTCTAAACTTTTTATAACGTGTATATATTTATTTTTTTTATTTAATTTTAATTTTTATTAACGAATGCATTCCTTTTTAATTTATATAATGTTAATTTAAAAAAAAGTATTAGTAAGAAAACAATAATTGCTAAATGATTTTTTATTTGGTTAACCAACGCATATCCAAAATATAATTTTTTGGGGTTAGATAGTGATGTCCCATCACCTATGTGCTAGTAACGTGGAATTACTTTTTATTATTAACCATACTCCACAGCACATGGTCTAATAGAAATAAACTTAGTTTTTATTAATTGGATGCATACACTATCGTGATCTAGTAAAAACAATACTAATAAAGTGTCCTAATCACCTTAAACTAGTTAGGGTAAATACGGTGTCGAACCACGAGGAGTATATGTTTAGTGCAACGTGTAGTTAATTCCTAACATCATGAAGTAAGCAAATACGAGTACTGATCACACTAGCAATGATTTGGTTTTAATATCAAGGAAGCAATTAATCAAAGACTTGATGTGTATCTAATGAATGCTCTTTCTAAGTAACTCACAACTAAGCTTTAAATTTATAAAACGAAACTCCTAATGTATCCACACACAACTAGCAAGTGTACCGATCTTAAATAGTATAGAACTAAGGAAGTCCGAATATCGAACACAAGGACACGTGAAAACGCTTACGATCACTAAACCCTAGACAAGACATTCCTAAGAATAATATTTTTTATGCTTTTTAATAATTAACTACTTGACCTAACTTATTTAACTAAACTTAACTTAACTTTACGAAACACTTGATAAAACTTAGAGACTTGACTGCAATTGGAGAAAACGTCTACCTAGGTAAGAATCATATTGAAGGTCTAACAAGCTAATTGATTGAATAATCTCACGACACTGGTATCTAAGGATGACACAACTAAGGTTCGCTCAAGAAAGCTAAATCACCTCTCGGTCTCACTAACAAACCCTACCTTACACTTAATTGATTTTAAGAACAAACCGGGAGACGAATTGCTAAAGTGTTCTAATGTCGACTCTCCTCTCGGACTTATCGACACACGACCCTAATGGAAACGAATACTACGCAACCAAGGATAGAGGAAAAATATGGTTTAACTTAAACTAGATCAACTAATCACTCACAAACCCAAACCCGACAAGAACCGAACCCGCTCTCGCGCGATCCTAATCCTAACAAGCAAAAGCTATGAGACGAGTTTACTTCCTATCACCTCTCGGTCTCTAAGCAGGTGTCTACCCGCTGAATCTAATCAATTAACACACCCACCTAAACCCTACGGTTGTACTTCCCGCAAACAATCATTAAACACAAAGTAAAGAGTCAAACAAGCAATAGTCAATCAAAACTAATTCAATTAATCAAAGCAAGGGGTATATGAGTATAATTAACAAAATCTCAGCCAATAAACACAACCTAATTCAATATTAAACCAAACTTTCATTAACAAATCAAGTCATGATGATCAAACAATCCAAATTGCTAACTAAAACCTAACAATATTCATCAAACCTAGGTAGAACTAACAAGTTTACCCTAACATAACTTTTGGACAGCCGGTATATCTTATTATAAACACCATGTTAATCATCATATTAATCATTCAACAATCAATATTAATCAACCACAACTCAAACCCTAACTCAATTTCAAAAGAAGTTAACTTTAAAGTTCAAAATCAAAGAGTTATAAACACTAACGAAAACATAAAGTTTATAGATGTTTACTATCAATTAGAGCTGAGTTTTTGTGATGAGAAACGACCCTAGCTGCTGTCCCGAGTCTCCTTAACTTAATTCTCTTTTCCTTGGCTGCCAAGATGCTTCAAAAATTATTTTCACTTCTTTCTTTTTGCTGCTACCTTTCGATCAGACAGACTAGGGGGATTAAGATTATTATTATTTTTGTTGTTTCACCCTTGCTAGCTGCTCACGTGAGGTTTAACACCAGCCACAAAATCCTAATTTAAAGCTTTGTCTCCTAAAACCAAACACCAACAATTCCGACCACCAAATCAAACAACTACTCCCTTTTTTTATTTGTTGTGTTATTTCCGAACGGCCAAATGTATGGAGTGTTGGTCTAGGGTTTTTTTTCTTTTAATTATCTTAATATAATAACATGTAAGGCTTATGGGCTTGGGTCGGGCCTTGAGTTTTAGTCTTCAAAATTGATCATAAAGGCCTCCAATAACTTCAAAACCCGAACCTTTTCTCTTGTAAAAATCATAACCTACAACAATTATTAAACTTTGTAAGATCATGTAAAAACAAGCCATAACATTTATTTATTATACGATTAAGCACTTAAAACGTGATAAAAAAGTGCGAAAAATAGGTGTGTTTTACAACACATCACAAAGTTTAAACAATTAACAAAATCATATCACACCCGGGGTTCAAGCATGTAACAAACAACAATCTCATGTCATTTAACATATTATTATCATTAATCAAATCTGGTTAATCGACTAGTTAAACCTTAGGCATTAACAATCGTTAACATACGACACTGGTTATCAAAAAGTCGCTGTCAGTGTGACACAACTAAGGGCAATTATATGCTTTATCACATTTAAACTAATCAATACAACCCAATGAACAAATATCACAACAACTGGGAAACTAACCTTTCTGATTGAAATAATCCTAAACCGACAGAGTGCATAATAATACCAAACATCAATGTTCATAAATCGATAATAAACGAGTACAAATAGTTTGTTATTAAAACATGAGAAAACTGTAAACATACAATACTCTACATCACGGGTATAATTCGAGAAGATTAGCCGCTCATCGTTTTCATGAGATCTTCAATTATGATGAGGAAAGCCATTAGAATTGATCAAGAGATCATTGGTAGCCTTGTAATTCACCCAAAATCACCTAACAACGGTTGGAAGTCGTGATAATGGTTTAGGGGTTGTAAAATAGAATATATAGGTCAAAACCCATTTTTTCGGGTTTTTGTTGTCCATCGTGTATCGCAAAAGTCATAGCCTCATGTGGTCGCGATACACGACCTAAGATAACCTCATTTTCATATTCTTCTCGTCGAGAAACCCAAAATTCATATATTATGGGTCCGGTAACTCACTTTCTAGCCTATGATATACTCGATTTACTTCTTGGATGTTTTTTGTCAACCCATCTTGTTCAGTTTTAGCATCGACTTCAGGTTTCTCATCCAAACTCTTCCAAAATCATTCTATAACATTCATCTTCACTTTATTATGCTTCCTAATCTCGGAGCTTGTTTAATCATTGTCCTAATGACTCCAAATTGGCTTGTTTAAGCATCGAACACCTACAATCATAAAAGAACTCAAAATAATCGTGTTCGTCATATCTAAACTATTAAAATACATGAAATAACACGCGCGCGCGCGCACACACACACACATATATATATACATACATGATTTATACCCGACCATTAGTTAGATGCATGCATGAAGATATCCGAGAAAATTTTATGGTAAAATCATATCATTTTTCTGAAGCTATCATTAAGATTTAAGGCGCTCAATACTTACGTAAACCGAAATGGTGTGACATTCTACAATTATATGAGGCGCATTATCAGCTGAGATGTGACTTTAAAGGAATAGCTAGTAACATTGATTGTACGCATTGGAAGTGGAGAAATTTCCCTAACTTATGGTGAGGGTAAAGCATGCGAGATGATTATATGCACTCGATCATAATGCAAGAAGTTGGCATCACAGGATATGTGGTTTGGAATTCTTTCCTCGATGTTGCTAGTTTGAACAATGGCATCATCGTTCTTCCTTTTTCATTGTTTGTCAATGACATCATAACCGAAGTAGAACCCAAATCTATGTTTGAAGTTAGAGGAGTATAGTACATCTACGTATATTATCTTAGTGACAATTATAGCATGAAAATTCATTGTTTGTCAAATCCTTGACTAATCCTCAATATGTTATACAGTAATCGTTCAAATGAGCACACGCTGAACATGCATTTGATGGCCGCAAGAAACAATGGCGTGTAATGCGCAACCCGACATGAGCATTGTCACTAAAAAAAAGAAACATAGTGAACATAATATGAATTTTGAAGATGGAATTATGGAGATTTGTCACTTTGATAAAAAAATATTCAATCGACTTTTGGCCTAGAGAAAGTTAGTATGTAAGCTAGAAAAAGCGTTTATTATTAGAGAATTGCATAACCGAAACTTATTTAAACATTCACTTTTAAGGAAGACATATATATCAATTCGACCACCCGATGAAAACTTGAAAGTTAAATTAACCTCTTTTTATTTTACTTCTATTTTATCGAGTTAAAGCAATGTTTGTTTTGATTTTTATTTTTATTATTTAGTAATTATGTTCAGAATTTAGTAAATATCATTTGTTTTATTAGAAAAAATAAAAAAGTATAAAAATGGAAGGCTATAACAACGTTTGAGTTGGCAAAGAGCCTGTGAATGGATTACACCTCATGAGTCATGACCTTTACGGTTTACAACTACCTCTAGCTATTTGTCAAACCAATCCCAATATTTTTTTTTTATTTTTTTCAAATCGCCAGTTTTTTATAATAATTTTTTTCAAATCGCCAGTTTTTTATAATAATAATAATAATAATAATAATAATAATAATAATAATAATAATAATAATAATAGGATGTTCCAAGAAATGTTTCAGTGGGAATTTGACCACGTGCGTGTTGAAGTACGGTCGGCAACCACAGGAAGTTGTTTTTGACTTATCAGAAAACAAGGAATGAATCCAGCTAGCCATCGCACAAAAAGACATCAACTACGAAATACGAATTTCCCATGTGCTGGGTCGTGTGGATTGTCAAGGTATGGTAATTGGTCTGGGACTAAAAATGTGCAACAAATATGGAAAAACATAGGAATAAATGAATAATGTGACTTTTTATGGATACAAGAATCCGAGTGAAAAGATTGTATATGATATTATATTAATTTCCACGTTTAATTGGGTGAAGAATCGTTCGAAATGAAAATCAATCCGTTGGGAGATGTGGTGTGAAGATTCTTTGAGTTGTGTTTTTAAAATGTTTCGAATTATGTATACTTTTGTTTCGCTGACTGTACTGTATTTTTTGGCATTGAGTATTAGGTATAGGTTTTAACATTGGAAAAATATGTAATTTAAATACTTTATTCTTTTCTTTTAATTAAATTTTTGTTGGTTGTTTAATTTAAGAAAAATATTAGTTAGACATCTATCTAATATAAAGTACTGGCAGAAAAGACGAAATAGCTACCAATTTATCAACATCGAAACGTATATAGGTAACTAGTTTGAGGCCCGTGTATTACACGGGTAATTGTTGAAAATTTTAAACTTTGACCATTAAGTGAAATACATTCAAGAAATTGATTATATATTGTTAATACAATAACAATTAAATTAAAATTACATAAATTACATAACTAAGATTACACAAATATGTTATAAATAGGTAAAAACTTCCTTTTACACTACATTTGTGATTGTATTAGCAGATATACATTGTTTATCAAAAATCAAAATCTTTAGTCCATGTCTGCTTGTAACTATTAATAAAGTAACATATAGGCTTGCTTATAACTCTTGATATAGTCATATATAGTTGTCCGTGTAACAAAAAAGGTTTTCCAAGTACATACCAACTCTAGATAAATGATAATATATATCTATGATACTAAAAAAAATATCCATACACATAAAATATCATGTCATTTGAGAATATATGCTCATGTTTATAAAAAAAATATGATTATCTCAAAAACCATATACCTGAACTTTGATGATATAATCATCTTTAGAATCTTTACGATTTGAAATTGATTGATCATGATAAATTTGTTGTTATTAATATTCTGTGTATGACAAATGTTTTAATTAATTTTATATTTTACAATTAAAAATTGTATAATCAAGCAAAATAAAAACCGAAAATTTAAATATAACAAAATTATTTGTTTGTTTCATATGAATGTAATTGCCAGGAAAATGAAAAATACATACTAACATTAAAACCATATTCAAATAATAGTGATTATTCTAAGTTAGAAGAATATTATAAGATTTAAAGTTGCATAAAGTGAATGTTGTGATTCTTATATATAATCGTTGAAAGTAGAACTGTCACTTTTACTCGTAACATGAAACCCAACCCAAGAAGACCCGTACCTAAACCCAAACTAACCCGCTCGAACCCAAGAAAATACTAACCAGAACCGAAGTAATTCGGGTTGGTTCTTGGGTCCGAATTCTAGGTTTCGGGTCAACCTGAAACTTTTAGTTTTAATATCAAATGTATTTTTAAGTATTAAAGGCTAAGCCTTAGCCGCTGACGTTATCAGGATTCAGTCCAAGTTAATTGTTCTCATTCCACATATTATGAATCGGATGCTTATTGTTTATTATTTTGAATATAAACCATAATAAACACTAATGACTAATCGTCTCTTGTCAATCCATATGGAGAATACTTATTATATGTAGTAACGAATTTAGTTGGAATAAACCTATAATTTTGATGTCATATATTGAAATGACTTAAAAGATAAGGACCATGTATGAAAATTGGTTGAAAAGATGAGGAGGGCTATAGTATTGAAAAGTGGCAAAAGTGGTAGGCTTTTATTAGTAGAGATAGATCTTACTTTTCTGATGGATTAACTAATGGGAATTTCTACAAGTGAAAATGTGGTACTCTAAGTGGGGAGAGGTAGTGGGGGTTTCACTCAAAGGCTATGAGTGTCAATTAAGAGATATTATCGCTAGTGAACGCGAGGTAAATATCCAAAAATGATTCTTGACAGGGGTGGAGAGATAAAGGGGTCTGATCAAAATGTTTACAAAGAATGTCTCGATTCTTCAAGTGAAGAGATGATACTTTAAGTGGCTTTAATCTTTCAAGTTGGGTAGAGCTTTGGCTTCTAAGCGGGGGCTTTCCATTTGAAGCCTTTTCACAAGTAGTCTCTATATGGTGTAGGCCTGTATGCTTTTGTTCTAGGTTCATGGGTGGTCTATAGGTGTTTTCTCTCCATGCTACTTGGTGTTGAGTCTTTTGGGTGTTTAGGTGTAGGCTTTTGATGTGCTCCCCTTTGTTTTGTTTGTGTTTGTTTCAGCCTATGGTTGGGTTCAGGTATTCGTTTTTGGTTACTAAGAAGTTTGTCGTTAAAAAAAAAACAATGGGAATTTAATTTTGAGATGGGTTTTTAATATACTAACACTAATTTTCTTTATTTGTGTGAAGGATTAGTGGCAGAATTAATTTTAAAGATCAATAAACATTTAGAAGTGAAGAAGGAATTACCGTATTAGGTCAGTGAGGTTCTTCTGATAGTTATCGAAACAATAACGACTCCTTCAAAACAAAACCGTCATTAGCAAATTATCCTGTTAGAAACTGGTACTTACTCTCACGCTGAACGGTGGGCACATGAAGACATCTCTTCCTAAGGCGAGGCTAACGTTAATTCCGTTTTGTGGGAATATATCGTTTCTCTTTCAACGACTACCAAAAGAATGTCACTGGCAAAGGTTCTTACTGATAAATTAACTAAAATTCCTGTATTTTTCAATGTATTTTTAATTTTTCGTTTAAATATGGTTTTGCTTTTAAATGCATATCACACATTGTTGTATTATATATACATATATAAAAGAGAAGTTTGGTGCCGCTAACCAAGTGGCGGCACCAAACTTGTCTATACGATTTTGATTTTCGTTTTTAGTATTGGTAGCATAGCGAATGTAACGACATCCGACCTAACATCCATTTTTTTACGTAACGAAAACAGACAGATTTCGTGTAAACTCACTGCATCAATGCCCGGGACTCACAATACTAGGGTTTGCCGTTTTTGGTTTTTTTGTTTTAGTTCCGGTACCATAACGAATGTAATGAAAACCGACCGGATGCCAATTTTCATTTTTAATTTTTGTTTTAGTTCTGGTATCGTAACGAACAAGAAAGAAACCGACCAAATTCACGTCAAATCACTGCCTTTTTTTAATTCCAGTACCACCGTAACGAAAATCGACCAACTGTCATTTTTGTTTTAGTTCTGGCGTCGTAAGAAACCGACTGAATTCACGTCGACTTATCATCTCAACATTTGAGTTTTACCACCACCCAGATTTTACCGACCTGGTAAATTTCTAGTTTATCCATAATAAAGAAGTTGTGTCAAGTACTTATGTGAACCAATATTATTTTCCCACTTCTCATATTTCACCTTTCGTATTTATAATAATAAAACATAATATATAAATATACTAATACTTATATCAAGTGCATGATGTTAATTAGTTCAACTTTAAAAATATATCATAACAATTCTTAACTTTCAATATATTTTCTTTCAGCAGACTTTTTACTAACGGAGTCTAACCACGTTAGTTCTTGGTTGTGTGGTTGCTTACGAGGAAAAAGAAATGTTTTTTTTAAAAGTAATAATAAGAATAATAAAACAATATATAAAACACGCCTGTGTGGATTTTACAGGAGTGTCTGCTCTTGTTGGGCTCAGGGACCGTGGATTTGTTGTGGGTCAGGCTGTGACAACTGCCCAATCCGACCCGACCCAGGTACCCGTTTTCGAATCCGATTCTTTTTATAATTTAAAATTTGATTATTAATCTTTGTAAAATTAACATTAAATAAATTATATATATATATATATTTTTATATTAATTCCTTTCCGCCGTCCCGCCTCTTTTTCTCTCTTGTCGCCGTCCCGCCTCTTTTTCTCTCTTGTCGCCGTCCCGCCCCTCTATGCTTAACCCCCTTGAGCCTTGAAACCCCTTATTCTCTTAACTCTTTGCTTGTCCTTTGGTTCTTCCCGCCTAAGGATGTCTGCGCAGCTCCACGCGCCAGACTCCTTACAAGGAAGCCTGCGTGAAGACCAACTGTTCCTGCGATACGCGAGGCGAACTGTTCCCGCAGCGCGCTAAGAATAGTAGTTCTTCCCGCGACGCGCTAAGAATTGTAGTTCTTCCCGCGGCGCGCTAAGAATAGTAGTTCTTCCCGCGACGCGCTAAGGATTGTAGTTCTTCCCGCGGCGCGCTAAGGATTTGTAGTTCTTCCCGCGGCGCGCTAAGAATTGTTCTCTGTCTGCCTTCGCCCTCGCGCGCGCTCGAGTCTTCTCGCGCTAGACCTTAAGTCTTTTCTTCTGTTTAGGTCAGCCTGTATGCTTTTGAAATATCTTATCTTTTGTATGAGCACTGTAGGTCAGTTCCGACAACTGTCCGAAAAGCCACTTTCGGCGCAGCATGCGCACCAATCCTATTGGTTGACAGAAAAAGTGACTGACATAATCTTTTGAAATCTCCTTTTGCATGTCTTGAACAGTGTTTTATCTGACCCCTCCCATGCTTTGACCTGTAACCTGTCAGCTTTTCCCCATCCCCTGCAGCTGCCGGCATATCTTTTGATATCTTTTGCTTTTGTTTTCTTGTGCTTTGTTAAGATCTTTTCCTCCTTTTAAGGGATTGTGTTCCCTAGAGTTTTCCTATAAATAAAACTATTTTCTTTTAACACTACACACACTACACTTAAACACTCCCCAAATCTCTCTCCCTTTGCTCTCTGCCGGAGATCTTCAGCAGCGCCACTCCTCTCTTTGCCTCCTTCTTCTCTTCTGTTCTGCCCAGATTCTCGGTAAATAATTAATATATAATTTTTCCTTTTAAATAATTTGTTTAAGTGACTTACTGCATATATTCAAGACATTAAAACCAATCGTTAAACCAATAACCTCTTATTTATAGGTTAACTTGTGCTTGTTTAAAATTTGGATTCTTGCATTATCTTTCAACACACCTTTTTCAGGTGAGTAATCTCGTACTTAATCCCCTTTTATTTTTAATATTTTGGGATGTTTATGTGTTCGTACAACTTGAGTCTTAAAACTTGTTTATGAAATTTATGTGCGCAAAACCCCATGTGTTATGGACGTTTACTTGGCTGTTTATTTGTATGTGTGAATCATTAACCGCTTTGACGGCCTATTCCGAAGTTTTCATGGATCCATTAGATGAACACGGGAGACCTATCGTTTACGGTTTTCTTGTTTTGTTTACACATGCACGTATGATTTCTCGTTTTTGTGCTCAATTGGGAGCACAGATTGAACTATGAGCTATGATCTAAGGCTTGATCACAATCTGATTACACCCTATGTTAAACCCCAGTTAAGCACATGTTGCGCGCAGTGTTTGTTATTATCTATTTATATCTATTAAACTTGATTTCTCACCGACACGCAAGTGTTGACGTTTTATTTTAACACATGTTCAGGTTTGCTGTAGCTGCTTTTGGGAATCTCAAGGACACGTAGGATGTTTTCTTTTTCTTTGGACCTAGATTAAAATGTAACAAGACGAATTATGTTATTTGAATATTTTGAGTTATGATATGATTTATGTTACTTTACGATTCGTGTTCTGCGCGTGCGCAATGAAAATGTATTTATTAAATATTGACACCCAAATAGTGTCACGAGTAATGAAACAATACGTGGCGCCCCGATGTATAATCCGCCATCGGTCGGGGTGTTACAGATTGGTATCAGAGCTCCGTGACTTTAGGATAGGTGGTTAGACGTAACGACCTAGAATACCTAAGAGTCCCTTCTCGCGCATGAGAAATATCTCATGTATGCGCGCTAATTGTTAATTACTCGATATTTATAAAATATGCTTGCGCATACACAGCACATGATTTCATGTTTATTTCGCGATCTTTCGATTTTTTATTGTTAAATTTCAATTTGTTTCTTTACTTGCATATTCGTTTGTTGTGGGGATTGAAAATCCGAGAAGTCATGGTGGTACATGAATAGTTGATTTTCAATTACCATTAACTTTATGTTTTAAATTGAAGACTTGAAAAGTCATGGTGATACATGAATTGTCAATCTCCAATATTCATTTGCTCGATATTTTAAATTGAAGATTTGAAAAGTCATGGTGATACATGAATTGTCAACCTTCAATGCTCGTTTATTCGATATTTTAAATTGAGAACTCGGAAAGTCATGGTGATGCATGAATTGTCGATTTTCAATTCGAATTTATTACCTGTATTAAGTTTGCATTTAATTCATATTTTACTTCAAAATTCGATAGCATTTAACTCCGCGAAACAAGCTTTACGACGATATACTTTGCTCTAAAACGATTTCCCATACCAAGATATTAACAAAAACTAAAACTTTTATAGAATGCCTCCGCTATCAGCTCGTCATCAGAGGAGAGAAGCCGCGCGCAGACGTAGGCAGCAACGTTCCCAGGAAATGGCCGCCGCAATAGCCCAAGCCTTAAACCAAAATAATACCAACCCCTCCGGATACAATATTAAATCCTTTAATGCGGGTAACCCTCCGAAATTCACAGGGCTTGAAGGAGCCACCGTAATGCTCCAATGGCTCGAGAAAATTGAGAACACCTTCCTCTATACCCAATGCCCTCCATACCGACGAACCTTATACGCCTCAAGTGTCCTAGAATCAAGGGCGCTTACTTGGTGGAACGGAGTAGCTCACGCGCGTGGCGCAGAGGCTGCTTCTAGCATGCTCTGGGAGGAATTCAAGGAAATTGTGGCTAGAGAATTCTGCCCTCCCAACGAAATAAAGCGCCTTGAGGAGGAATTTTGGAACTTGAAGCAGTACAGTGGCGAAGCGCGCGAGTACGCTACGCGCTTCCACGAACTAAGTTTGCTGGTCCCACACCTAGTTACCCCTTCCGGCCGAGCCATCGAGAAGTTTCTTGGGGGTCTTCCCATGGAAATTCAAGATTCTGTATGGGCCAGGAACCCAGCAACCCTCTCTGACGCCATCGAGTTGGCCGCTGTGCTCAGCGACAACCATGTCAGGGCAGGAACCCTGTTCCTGCGAGGAGCCGAAAAGACCAAACTCACCAAGATTGTCCCAGAACCAACAGAAACCAAGCCAGAACCCTCAAACCGTAACAACCTCAAGCGTAGGCGCAGACCCAATCATCAAACCTACGCGCTTACCAACCCGCTCGTTGTCCAGCAACCCGCCTACCAACCTCTAGTATACGCTCCTAACCCACTGTCAACCTACTCAACACCCCCTGTAGTTCATAACTATGCCTTAACCAATCCCGCACTCCCTTCCCCGTCAACTAAGAAACCTTAAACAGGAAACCAACCCTTTTGCCCAACCTATAGACTTCACCATCCAACTCAAGTCCCGTGTCGACAATGTAACCGATGTGGCCGTACTGGTCACACTGCTGAGAACTGTAGAGCCCTTCCCGCCAACCCAATCGCGCAAACACCACCAACTTACCCGCTAAACCCGCAACCAACATACCCTAATCCACGACCCAGGTCGTGCTATAACTGCGGTGACCCCAGTCATTTCCGGAACGCGTGCCCGAGACTGCAAGTACAAATTACGCAAGCTAATCCGGTTAACCAAATTTCAAACCAAGTGACGCGAGGCCGAGCTTTTAATATAACCGCGCACCAAGCGCAAGCGAATAATGACGTGATTAATGGTACATTTTTACTTAACGGACAATATGCATCTATGCTTTTTGATACTGGCGCCGATAGAAGTTTTATTTCTCGCGCATTTGAACAAAAACTTGCGCGACCGCGAAAGAACTTAAACGAAAACTTTTCAGTTGAATTGGCTAATGGTGAAACTATTTTAATAAACTCCATGATCAAAGATTGCACGCTTAACCTTAATGAACACGATTTTCTAATCGACCTCATTCCCATGCCTCTTGGAAGCTTTGATGTGATTATTGGTATGGACTGGCTCTCGCAAAATCGCGCCGAAGTTATCTGCGCCAAGAAGTTGATTCGCATTCCTCGGGAAAATGGTGAAAATCTTCATATCTACGGCGAGAAACCATCTAACGGTCTTAAACTTATGTCATGCTCTGAAGCCCGAAGACTTTTGCGGAAGAAATGTGTAGCGTTCTTAGCTCATGTGGTCAAATCCGATGAAGGAAAGAAGAAACTTTCTGAAATTCCTATCGTGCGTGACTTTCCTGAAGTCTTTCCCGATGATCTTTCTGGTTTACCTCCCGCTCGGGAAGTCGAGTTTCGTGTTGATCTTGTCCCTGGTGCATCCCCCGTAGCCAAATCTCCTTATCGACTTGCACCCGCTGAAATGCAAGAATTGGCAAGTCAACTTCAAGAGTTGACCGATAAAGGATTCATTCGCCCTAGCTCTTCGCCATGGGGTGCTCCGGTGTTGTTCGTTAAAAAGAAAGACGGTTCGTTTCGCATGTGTATCGATTACCGCGAGCTGAACAAGCTCACCATTAAGAACCGGTATCCCTTACCGCGTATTGACGACCTCTTTGACCAACTCCAAGGTGCCTCTTGTTTCTCCAAAATCGATCTCCGTTCTGGCTATCACCAGTTGCGTATCCGCGAAGAGGATATTCCCAAGACTGCTTTTCGAACCCGCTACGGTCATTTTGAATTCTTGGTCATGCCCTTCGGTTTAACCAACGCACCCGCTGTTTTCATGGATCTAATGAACCGGGTGTGTAGGCCTTTCTTGGACCGATTCGTGATCGTGTTTATCGATGACGTCCTGGTGTATTCCAAAACCAAGGCCGAGCATGAACAACATCTTCTGTTGGTGTTGCAAAAGCTTCGAACCGAACAACTCTATGCCAAACTCTCCAAGTGTGAGTTTTGGTCGGATGAAGTACAGTTTCTTGGTCATGTTGTAAACAAGATGGGTACTCATGTCAACCCATCCAAGATTGAAGCAATCAAGAACTGGATTACACCGTCCACTCCTACCGAAATCCGTTCCTTTTTGGGCTTAGCTGGTTACTACCGGCGATTCATTTCGAACTTCTCAAAAATCGCCTTGCCTTTAACAGCATTAACGCACAAAGGCAAACCGTATATTTGGGGCTCGAAGCAAGAAGAAGCCTTCCAAATGCTCCAGCGATTGTTGTGCGAAGCTCCTGTTCTAGCGTTACCTGAGGGTACTGACGACTTTGTCGTTTATTGTGATGCCTCCAACCAAGGTCTCGGTTGTGTACTAATGCAACGAGGCAAGGTTATCGCTTACGCGTCTAGGCAACTCAAAATTCATGAAAAGAATTATACGACTCACGACCTCGAACTTGGTGCAGTTGTATTTGCCTTAAAAATCTGGAGACACTACCTCTATGGGACTAAGTGTATCATTTACACAGACCATAAAAGCCTTCAGCACATTTTTGATCAGAAGGAACTTAACATGAGACAACGCCGATGGAACGAACTCATCAGCGATTACGATTGTGAGATCCGATATCACCCTGGAAAGGCTAATGTGGTAGCCGATGCGCTCAGCCGCAAACCCAGCCAACTCAACTGTATCTTGCCGCGCACGCAACTTCGCTTCGCGCCGATCCAAAACGATCTTGAATCGCGCATTCGCGACGCGCAACGCGCATCGATCAGCAAAGGCAACCTACGCGCCGAGTTAGCGTGTGGTGCGGAAGCACATCTAGTCCCTAACCTGAACGGAATTCTCTGTTATCTCAATCGCATCTGGATCCCCAATGATGAGAATCTTCGCTCTGTCATACTGAGTGAAGCGCACAAAACTCGGTATTCCGTTCATCCTGGTGCTGACAAATTGTACAAAGATTTGCGCCTTTCTTATTGGTGGCCTGATATGAAAAAGGATATTGCTGTGTTCGTAGCTAAATGCCTAACTTGTTCTAAGGTAAAAGCCGAACATCAACGCCCATCTGGTTTGCTCGAACAACCTGAAATTCCTACGTGGAAATGGGAAAGTATAGCAATGGACTTTATCAAGTTACCCTTGACCGCAAGCAAACATGATAGCATTTAGGTAATAGTGGATCGATTGACCAAGTCTGCCCACTTTCTGCCCATTCGTGAAACCTACCGTGTTGAACAACTTGCACATCTATATGTTAAAGAAATTGTCTGCCGTCATGGTACTCCCTTGAGCATCATATCCGATCGCGATGGCCGTTTTATATCTCGCTTTTGGAAATCTCTCCAAACTGCGTTAGGAACTCGTTTGGACATGAGTACTGCATATCATCCTCAGACTGACGGACAGTCTGAGCGAACCATCCAAACCCTTGAGGATATGCTTCGATCTTGTGTTCTTGATTTTGGAGGTAATTGGGATTCACACCTACCTCTGATCGAGTTCTCTTATAATAACAGCTATCATTCCAGCATCGGTATGGCCCCATTTGAAGCACTTTATGGTCGAAAGTGCCGCTCGCCGATTTGTTGGAGCGAAGTGGGTGAAGTTCAAATCACAGGACCCGAACTAGTTCAAGAGACAACCGATAAAATCGCCAAGATCCGTGATCATCTGCTGACTGCAAGAAGCCGACAGAAGAGTTACGCAGATCGCAGGCGGAAGCCTCTCGAATTTCTAGTTGGTGATCTTGTTCTCCTCAAAGTATCGCCCTGGAAGGGTGTTGTCCGCTTTGGGAAGAAAGGTAAGCTTGCACCTCGTTATGTTGGTCCATTCAAGATTCTTGCGAGGGTGGGAAAAGTTGCCTACAAACTGGACCTGCCGCCCGCACTCAGCAATGTGCATCCAACTTTCCATGTATCCAATCTCAAGAAATGTTTAGCTGACGAGAACCTCCACATACCACTTGATGAAGTTCAAGTTGATGAGTCTATGCATTTCGTTGAGAAGCCTGTTGAGATTATGAATCGCGAGGTAAAGCAAACCAAGCGCAGTCGCATCCCTATTGTTAAAGTTCGTTGGCAGTCCAAGCGCGGAGCCGAGTTCACTTGGGAAAGGGAAGATCAGATGAAGATCAAGTACCCGCACCTTTTCTCTGCGCATCCTACTTCGAGATAAATTTCGGGACGAAATTTCTTAAAGTAGGGGAGACTGTGACAACTGCCCAATCCGACCCGACCCAGGTACCCGTTTTCGAATCCGATTCTTTTTATAATTTAAAATTTGATTATTAATCTTTGTAAAATTAACATTAAATAAATTATATATATATATATATATTTTTATATTAATTCCTTTCCGCCGTCCCGCCTCTTTTTCTCTCTTGTCGCCGTCCCGTCTCTTTTTCTCTCTTGTCGCCGTCCCGCCTCTTTTTCTCTCTTGTCGCCGTCCCGCCTCTTTTTCTCTCTTGTCGCCGTCCCGCCTCTTTTTCTCTCTTGTCGCCGTCCCGCCCCTCTATGCTTAACCCCCTTGAGCCTTGAAACCCCTTATTCTCTTAACTCTTTGCTTGTCCTTTGGTTCTTCCCGCCTAAGGATGTCTGCGCAGCTCCACGCGCCAGACTCCTTACAAGGAAGCCTGCGCGAAGACCAACTGTTCGTGCGATACGCGAGGCGAACTGTTCCCGCAGCGCGCTAAGAATAGTAGTTCTTCCCGCGACGCGCTAAGAATTGTAGTTCTTCCCGCGGCGCGCTAAGAATAGTAGTTCTTCCCGCGACGCGCTAAGGATTGTAGTTCTTCCCGCGGCGCGCTAAGGATTTGTAGTTCTTCCCGCGGCGCGCTAAGAATTGTTCTCTGTCTGCCTTCGCCCTCGCGCGCGCTCGAGTCTTCTCGCGCTAGACCTTAAGTCTTTTCTTCTGTTTAGGTCAGCCTGTATGCTTTTGAAATATCTTATCTTTTGTATGAGCACTGTAGGTCAGTTCCGACATCTGTCCGAAAAGCCACTTTCGGCGCAGCATGCGCACCAATCCTATTGGTTGACAGAAAAAGTGACTGACATAATCTTTTGAAATCTCCTTTTGCATGTCTTGAACAGTGTTTTATCTGACCCCTCCCATGCTTTGACCTGTAACCTGTCAGCTTTTCCCCATCCCCTGCAGCTGCCGGCATATCTTTTGATATCTTTTGCTTTTGTTTTCTTGTGCTTTGTTAAGATCTTTTCCTCCTTTTAAGGGATTGTGTTCCCTAGAGTTTTCCTATAAATAAAACTATTTTCTTTTAACACTACACACACTACACTTAAACACTCCCCAAATCTCTCTCCCTTTGCTCTCTGCCGGAGATCTTCAGCAGCGCCACTCCTCTCTTTGCCTCCTTCTTCTCTTCTGTTCTGCCCAGATTCTCAGTAAATAATTAATATATAATTTTTCCTTTTAAATAATTTGTTTAAGTGACTTACTGCATATATTCAAGACATTAAAACCAATCGTTAAACCAATAACCTCTTATTTATAGGTTAACTTGTGCTTGTTTAAAATTTGGATTCTTGCATTATCTTTCAACACACCTTTTTAAGGTGAGTAATCTCGTTCTTAATCCCCTTTTATTTTTAATGTTTTGGAATGTTCATGTGTTCGTACAACTTGAGTCTTAAAACTTGTTTATGAAATTTATGTGCGCAAAACCCCATGTGTTATGGACGTTTACTTGGCTGTTTATTTGTATGTGTGAATCATTAACCGCTTTGACGGCCTATTCCGAAGTTTTCATGGATCCATTAGATGAACACGGGAGACCTATCGTTTACGGTTTTCTTGTTTTGTTTACACATGCACGTATGATTTCTCGTTTTTGTGCTCAATTGGGAGCACGGATTGAACTATGAGCTATGATCTAAGGCTTGATCACAATCTGATTACACCCTATGTTAAACCCCAGTTAAGCACATGTTGCGCGCAGTGTTTGTTATTATCTATTTATATCTATTAAACTTGATTTCTCACCGACACGCAAGTGTTGACGTTTTATTTTAACACATGTTCAGGTTTGCTGTAGCTGCTTTTGGGAATCTCAAGGACACGTAGGATGTTTTCTTTTTCTTTGGACCTAGATTAAAATGTAACAAGACGAATTATGTTATTTGAATATTTTGAGTTATGATATGATTTATGTTACTTTACGATTCGTGTTCTGCGCGTGCGCAATGAAAATGTATTTATTAAATATTGACACCCAAATAGTGTCACGAGTAATGAAACAATACGTGGCGCCCCGATGTATAATCCGCCATCGGTCGGGGTGTTACACAGGCTGCGTTGAAGGCTGAATTGGGCAAAGCTGATAAACACGAGAAAGCTTGCTTAGATAATCAATATGTCTTTCTACCATTTGTGATGTAGGAGCATCCGGTCCATTAAGTTGGTCCGGCCAAACTGCTTATTTTTATTTATAAAAATGGTTGTTAGGTATTTTGTTTACTCAGTTGATTGTTTTTTGAATTAAATATTGTAAGCTTTTAAGCTTGTTCACCGAATCATTCGGTTTGAACCGTTTGAATGAAATCATTGTGTTCTCGAGCCATTGATCGCTTCCGAAACTGCATCAGTTGGTATCAGAGCTTTTGCTTCTCAAATGGCTCAACGTGGTGTTGAATACTTGCTTGATCGTAGAGTCCCCGATCGAGGCAACGATCGAAGTATTTTCTATTCACGTGCTCGTGGAGAAGATCGATGTTCTACTCGCAGAGTCGCCGGCCGAGGCAGCGGTGGAGTTTGTTCCGACCCACGGGACCTTATGAAGATCCAACGACTCTGACAAAGAGTCCGCGATCTTGAAGAGATCGAACGGCTCCAAAAACGAGTCCGCGATCTCGAGTTACAACAGGATATGCGCAAGCGAAAACCGAGTCGAGCACCGTCGTCGGGGACGAAGGTGACGAAGGAGAAGAGCATCCGTTTTACTATCACCCACCCTGGTTCTTAGAACCAATTTATCCAGAAAGTGTGTCAGGAGACAACCCTGTCTTTGATGAAGACGGAATCGACTATGATGAAGATGAGTGTTTATTTGCGGATCCTTCCAGTGGTGATTTTAGCTAGGATTCGCCACCCGTGTTTGATAACTACGGTGATGAGGAAGAATATACAATGGTTCTAGATGGTGCGGCGACTGCTATCGGGTCTCATATTCCGTCAGTGGTAATCTCTTCGGTGGTGGCTACTAATGGTGAGGAGGCAACTGGTGGTGTAACTGGAATTACTGGTGGTGATCCGGTGGTTACTAGGGGTGTGGAATGGGTTTTGGAATGTCCATTCAATTTGTTGTAAAATATGGGATATGGCATGAAGTCAAACATTCAAATTGATGAGAAGAGGAAGGTTGTTAAAATTATGGGTACACTTACCGATAATAATGCTAATAATTTTAATATTATAGACTGCATAAAATATTCTCCTTTAAATCCTACGAATGTGGGAATTCAATTTAGATATGATTATCAATTTGATGGAAAATGCTTCATTGCTACTAATAAACTTTCCCATAATTTTGATGGCTATACAAGTAAAGAGCCATTAATTTCGAAAATCCAGTTTGGTCCAATCCAATGCATAGTAATAAACAAGAAGTCCAAGGAGCTAATCGTTTTGACATTCTCAAGACTCGAGGACGAGTTTTTACGAAGACGGGGAGTATGATGCAGATTTATCTCTTTTAGGATTATAGTATTTAATATCTTTTATTATCTTATGTTTATTTAGTTTCCATGTTTATCTCTTTTTCGTTTTAGTATAAATAGGGTGTTAGGGTTTATTTGTTAGTTATTTTTGATTAAGTTTAATATTAAAAGAACATTGTTCTTGAACCTTTGGTTCGTTTTATCGTCTTTGAATAATCATGAGTCTCTCGAGCCATTGATCGCTTCCTAAACTGCATCAATTTGCCTTTGATACATTTGGTTTTCTGGCCCCAGAGGCTGTGAATTTTTTGAGTAGGGTTCAGCATGTCGTACACGGAACCTCTTCAGCTCCTAGGTCCCAAAACTTCGTTTTTAGCAGGATTGGTTTTACTATTCAAAAGGGGGTTGCGACGCAGCTTGTTGCCCATTTACCTGCCACTTTATTGCAATCGTTTTATAGTAAATTTGTATCTTATTTGATTTCTTTACAGACTATGTATTAGTCAAAACATATAGGATTATTATATTTATTTCTTACTTTTTCTCAATATATAAATAAATAAACAATATTAGTTAACCCTTTTCTTTACACACACCCACACACATATGTCGCATCATCGCTGATTTGCACCACCTTCACCATAACTGCCGTCGGCACCACCAACACTAACCTCCACCCACATGGCTCATAATGCCACCTCCATCACCGGGCAAACCATATGACCTCACCCGTCGCCACCACTAGAGCATCCTCATTGCTCCTCATCTACATACTAATGACATATCTGATCAGAATTATGGTAAATCAAAGTTTGATTATTAAAATCTAAAATCCCTATATTATATTATTAGTTAGACTAACACATAATATTATTAATATTTTAATCCTTAAACATCGTTTTATAACTCGTAAATTTTCATAACTAACTTTTTAAAAATTCTTTATTAAACTCGTATAATACAAGAGTTTCTAACATACTTTTTTCTATATATTAAGAAAATCACAAAAATGAAATTAAATCAAAAATTGTTGTGAAACAAGCCTAATAGCCAAACATGTGAGAAAGAGATGTAGAAAGAAAGATGGAGATTTCATTAATATGGTGTATGTTACAAGGAGGTACAATGGGATGTATATATAGGATAGGAAAACTTGAAGAGAAAGCTAATCTATATTAGGTATTGATAACCATAATATTAATATATTTATAACACTCCCCCTTGGTTATCAACTTAATACGTTTGGAGATGCTGCCTCATTAAAAACCTTGCTAGGAAAACCCAGTGGGACAAAACCATAGCTAAGAGAAAAAGAGTGCAACACGTATTGTCTCCCCCTGATTTATATATCCGTTAAAAAAAAACTAAATATGGATCTTCTGTGAAGGTTGCCCAAAAATTTTTTAGTTAATCATTTCCGTCTTCGTCTCTTGACATTCGAATCCTTAAGTTGAGTAATGTTGTATGAACTTCAGGTGAAAACTTCTCTTACTTAATCTGATAGACACTATGATCCTGTTGTGTTTATCTGCATAATTAAGACTAACCAAACTTGTTTGATGGGTTAGTAAAATATAAACACATATCTTTCATACCTGAAATATATGTTTTAACCCATTCTAATGTCTCCTAGCTGGACACATGCCGATAAAATAAATAAAGAAAATAATAATCATATATAACCAACAGTACGACATAATGCACATATGAATTTAATTATGGTACTTCCGAACCAATAATATTTCATATTCAGATAGAGAATGATATAGAGTCATTGTTAGACATCCTTTCACATACTAAAAGGATTAAATTTTCCCATGGTAAAATGTCTCACCATTTTCTAGATGCACTTTGATGGATTTATAAACATATACTCGAACTATAAGTCGAACCATAATCACATTGCGTCAATGTCTTTCAAAAAGAAACATCTCTTTAAAAGCTCTTAAGTTTCTCTCGGTGATATGTACAACGAAATCATTGTAAACTGTGATTATAATGACCTTTTAAGAGTAGAATTTTGATAAAAGTATGACTAATAACATTCCAACTTATCTCCCTCCTTATCAAAATAATTATTGATCGTACCATGCTCAATCCGACTATATTAGAACATACGCAATAAGCATAATTCTATGCATTTTCTAATCTATCATGAACTTCCTTCCAATTTGACAAATTATACATACACATTCACTTTTTCGGGATTTTTGCTACATAAACTTGCTCATTAACACATAATTTTGTGTCACATATCAAAAATCCATTTTGTACAATTTCTTTGTTTATTGAGATATTGTACTCATCATGTGCATTCTCTTCTATGTGTATGTTTATTGATGCACAAGAATTTCATCATTAATATGTATCAAGTAACCTTTCAAGTATACAACAACCTTAGGAAACTTTTCAGGAGTTCCATTTATGTTCAACATATTCAATAATCGTAACGTTTTCAAACGTTTTCAAATATGACTCTGTACACAACAATAATCATTATGTTCTCTAGAACTTACTTTACATTATTTGATAATTCAAATCCTTCATAGATTTTCTTGTAAACTTTCAGTATCAACTTAATAACAATATTTATTAGACGCATATCAATTCTCTCTTTATATTACCAGACTGTTTTGTTATCGAAAAGTCAGAGATTCCACCATTGGAGAATGTGTCTCCTCATAATTAATCATGGGTCGTTGCAAAATCCTTATGTCATCGATTTTGCCTTATATCACTTGATGAATTTTTTATAACTCATATACAAGACCCGTTTGTATCTAACACATTGTACAACTTTAGTTGTACGGAGTGTTGGTCCAACACTTTCCGCTATTTAGAGAATTAAACTCTGCCATGTTTGCGTCTTTTCGATTTGGCCAATCATTTTATAGGCAGATTCAAAATCTTGATCCTCATCGTCATCATTTCAAGCGCTAATTATATATAGCGAAGTCGACTTTATTTCGATTCCATATATATTTGTAGACATGATACAATATAATTTATTGAGAGCTCTTTGTTTTCAGGTACCTAAGGTTCCTCAAGAACCATCATGTCTAATCTCTTTCAAGAGACCTTTTACTGCACCTCGACTTGACCATTTTCATTACTTGCTCCAATTTTTGAGGAAATTTTACCTTTGGAACCGATCAGTCTACCACACTACACGCGTGCGTTAGACTTATTATCAATACGTGTTTGTCCTTTTGGGACATTTATTAATTGGAACATTAGCAGTTCATATAGGTGTCTTAGTTAGACACTCTCTTTTGGTCAGTGAATCGTCTGGTAGATGATTCGTTAATCTTTATACATGAATTATCCTTGGAAATTTTAGTTCATATAATTTAGTTTGAGGATCAATGATTATTCATTCCAACTACTGCTTTCTATCTCCCCCCAAATGCTGGGAAAGTTGATTCACTAAAGTGAAAACCGATGAGCCATAAACAAATATCTCACAATTGGCTCTAAGTATTTAATCAAAGATAATATTTAATACCCAACATAAATTCTCAATTTCCTTTGTGGTCTCATCTTTGTGTGTTATGGTGGATTAATTTCAATATATAACACACACCAAATATTAGATGATAAATAATTGGTTCCTGACCAAAAACCAACTTTAATGGGGAGTAATTAATATAACTTATTGGCTTGATGTGAATTATGATATTGTATGTAACGTACATGTACCCAAATGTAAACATGAATTGTTACTCTTATAATCACTTGCTTTGAAATCAATTGTAGATGTTCAATAATTGTCTCACAACAAAAGCAATTTATTTGTGAACATAAAATATATGGAGTTCAACAATTATCCCAATGATTATTAATAACTTGGGAATCGAATTCATTATTATAACCAAAAATAAATATGAAAATCTAGAATTTTATGCTTGCTATCTCATTAGATAAGCCACAAATTACACAAATTTTAGGTTGTGAAATTGATAACCATTTAGACGATGCATCAATTTTGAAAACACTAAATGGCATCATGTTAGGATATGTTTATCCTTTTCTCAATTCCATGACATTTAGGGGTTCACACCCTCCTTCATTTGGTAAATATATAACTCCATTGAGAGCAATATTACATTTATAATTATTAGGAATAATCTTTTGGTTCTTCAATAAATTTCACATCATTGACTCGGTGTGGTCAAACCGATCAACAAATTATGACAATAAATAAGTGAAACTACAAGATCACTTGAGAAGATGATACAATGTTCTCTTATAAATATAGTCATGTATTAAAGAAGCATGATACATATACGATCATGCCAAAATATACATGATCCATAAACTTCAGGTTTATGATCGTATATGTATCATGCTTCTTTAATACATGACTATATTTATAAGAGAACATTGTATCATTTTCTCAAGTGATCTTGTAGTTTCACTTATTTATTGTCATAATTTGTTCTCATATATGATCAATATCTTTGCCACTTCTGGTGGACGATCTCATTATTTACGTAAATATTTTTAAACTTCTGATGGTCGATCTCATTATTAACATGACCATCATTTCAGTTACTAAATTATATCCATGATCACAACGATCAATTATAGTCACATTCACTTCAGGGAATGATATAAAACCAAACCATTTTCATTCTGAGGCATGAATACAAAATCACTTCAAACTTTTCACAGAAATATGGATATTAAATTATTCACACCTTGTACACTTCTTTTTTATAATAATTTGCTACTTTGGTAGCATATTTAGGGTGTGACAAACACCATTCATATTTTTCTTTTAACTAATCTTCTCTGCACATTATATAAAGTGAAAAGTGGTTACATGACCAAGTCACGTATGATGTCTCGGTCTTGAATCTTATGACCGTTTATAAATTTGTTTAAACATATTTGTACATTTTTTGTAAAAGTGATAATACATCCAGACTTTAGTTGAGCTGTTCTACTCAGAAATATCTTTATAAAAAACGATAACAATAACAACGATATAACTTTTCTCCATATAAAACTAATTATAATAAAACTTATTTTCATCATTGTATACAAACAAATATCTACATCAATTCTGCATAATGATTTAATAATAGCATTAAATAACTTATGGCTAAATAGTTTTCTGTATTCATAAAAGCAAATTTTGATTTCAAGATATTCTTTAAATGCTACAAGTATTCTTCTGACATAAAAGTATTTCAAATATTTAAATTTAAATCTTATGCAATTGATAAGACTTTTAATGAAGTTTAAAATACAAATGCATATGATAACATGCACAAATATTATGGCATACAATTGATAATTTCTATAGATAACTAAAGTATGCATTCAAGTTTCACGTATGTTTATATAACAACTAACATGATGGTTTAATTGTTCCATTAAATACTGCATATATATAAAAGATTGATAACATACACATAGTTCATTCTTTAAAAATAAATAATGCATGATCTTATAAGATGTCTTCATATAAAACAAGTTTTAAAACAATATGAAAAAAGATGTTCTTTGATTCATCTATTATACGCAAATAAATAATTTATACATTATCTAAACTTTATATTTTGCTGATGTGTAACTAACGGAATATAGCTACTCAGCTTTATTTGGCTCACATAATAAATTGGTTCACATAATAACAAACCAAATAAACAAACAAATATCCATATAGACAAATTTTATATGCACGTGCGAGTAATTCAATAGAAAGGAAAATAAGCGGATAAATATTTTTTTATTTCGTTAAGTTTATTTTCTTAACTAGTTTTCAATTTCTTTTACTTTACTTAAAAGTAACAAGGTAGCAATATTCATGTTACTTATCATGCAAATCACTATTTTGTTCATTATTTAAGCATTCACACAAAAGATATGCAAATACTTGCTAATTCTTTAAATATAAATCATCATACCCCAAATACTTTCTAATTCTTTAAGTGTTATACTAAACATTCAGGTTAATAGCATATCTGATCTTCACACATCAAATGATGTAAATTCTATAATTCAATCAATATTATTTATGAATGAACAAGTAGCACATTTTTCCTTTTTTCTTTGCTTTTATTAGAAAAACAAAAATTATTACAAAAAATTATCAATATTATTTTACAATATACATTACCAAAGATACACAATACCATGCTATCATATTTATACCATAATTATGATACATCTTTTAAAATATCAAAACTATAATTAACTACAGAATACAGTTACATAATACTTTAAGCCATAATTTATATAATAAAAAATAATCAAAGAAAGTTTAATACACATAAAAGGAATCAACAAATAATCAATTAAAGAATGCATCGTTTTAAATAAATTAAACTTTGATTTATACTTGTAGTTTGCAAACTGTTAATAATATTAATTCTATAATATTGCAAACATTAAATACCAATATCATAATGTATTACCAATCACAAAGCCGGCGATTAATAATTAAAATCTTATTGAACTCTAGTTTTTTTTTTAATAAACAAAGGATTTTTATAGATTACCTTAAAAGACAACCATTAATGAGAAAGCAATCTGTAAATTAAACTTCAATGATTTAAGCATAAATTAAATAAATACCTGATTATATGATTAAAGCATCAACGTTGATTTTGTCATCATGAATTGGAAAACGATCCTACTTGATGTACGAATCTCTTATAGCAACTTTGATCGTCAAAGCTTAGTGGACAGCTTCGTGCTGATAACGTGTTGTGAAACAAACCTAATAGCCGAACATGTGAGAAAGAGATGTAGGAAGAAAGATGGAGATTTCATTAATATGGTGTATGTTACAAGGAGGTACAATGAGATGTATATATAGGATAGGAAAACTTGAAGAGAAAGCTAATCTATATTAGGTATTGATAACCATAATATTAATATATTTATAACAAAAATAAGTTTGTAGAGAGTATATATATAACAGTTTTGTTTTCTAATTTTTAATTTTAATTCTTTTATTGAATGGCTATATACTAATAAGTTTGTGCGGTTTTTACTATTTCAACATAGAGATTGTTTCTGAAATGGATGTGTTAATATAATGGATTTATATAGTTTATCTAAGTTAGATAAGTAGAAGTAGGTGACTTGAGTTTGAATGGATGAATCAGCTACAACCACTAAGATATTAATATAATCAGTCAAAAGTAAAGAAAGTAATATTTAATATGACAACATGTTTCTTTTAATATTGTTATTAGTACATCATAGTCTTAAAAAATAATAAAACAATGCAAATATTCGTAATTATGATGGTCACTACCCTAACTGAAACGTGCAACATACACCACGACTTAACCACTATATATACTTACCCTTTGGTAATATCAACCTGCACCTATTCTCTCTTATATATCTCTTAACAAATAATATATATACATATATCTATAGCCATCTTTCATCAAAATGGGCATTAAAGGTAAGAGTTTCTCAGTGAATGTTATTGAAAAAGTAGTGGTGCATGCTGAAGAACCATGGACTGACCACTGGTTACCATTTACCAACCTAGACTTGCTTGTGCCACCTTTTGATGTTGGCTCTTTCTTCTGCTACAAGAAACCGTCTCACGGCGATTTTGCAACCACACTTAACGCGCTCAAAGACTCGTTATCTCGAGCTATTACGCTGTATTACCAGCTTGCGGGTGAGATCCTGTTGAATGTAGCTGTTGGGGAGAATCAAATTCATTGCAATAACCGCGGAGTTGAGTTCACCGAAGCGTTCGCGGACGTGGAGCTCAAGGAACTTGATTTGTATAATCCAGATGAGAGTATTGAGGGTAAATTAATGCCCAAGAAGCTACATGGGGTGCTTGCCATCCAGGTATTAATCAATAATATTAGTCACATGTATATTATAAATATTATACAACAAGTGAACAAACAGACTAGGTATCATTTGGCTAAAACATATCTCAGTTTTTAAGGGATTTACAATAAAAAACTTGAAAATAAAATAAAACCCGAAATTTCCAAAATTTAGGGAAAACTAAGAATTAGAGGTCACGGGACAAGAATTTTGCTCACGGTTAGTCTAAACCGCTATATATATAGGCTATATGGCACAACATTCGTCCTTTGGATAGTCTTTTGTACACATAGCACGTCTTAAAACGGATCAAAAGTTATATCGGTTTTAAGTTGTGTTTTTTCCCTGGATGTTTGTTATTAATTTTCACATCCCCTTGTGAAAGAAGTGTGTTAATTCTTGATAAATGATGAGCTTTGATTAGCTTGTTGAATAATTTATATAGATCAAAATAATGTTCAAAACCATGCATTTAATGTTTCCTAGTGACAACTTGGTTATAAAATCATTCATCTAATGTTTTAAAGTGTTGATACCATGTATGTTATACGCATTTTTATAACACCAACTGTATTAAAATAAATCGCATCAATCAATAATAACAATGTTGATAATTAACCACAACATGCAGGTTACTGAATTGAAATGTGGAGGCATAGTAATAGGGTGCATGTTTGATCACCGGGCAGCTGACGGGTACTCAGCCAACATGTTCATTTCATCATGGGCAGAAATAACTCGATCTGAACCACCATCTATGTTACCCTCTTTTGAGAGGTCCATCCTCAATCCTAGGTGCCCAACCAGATATTCACCATCAATTGGCAATGTATTTTCTCTATTTGAACCACCAACTGAGCCTGCCCATGACCACACCAACAACAATGGTGATGATTTACTCATTAACCGCGTTTACTACATCGAGGGAGAGCAGCTTGACAAGGTACAGCATTTGGCTAGTGAAAATGGGCGTAAGCGGTCGAAGCTTGAGGCTTTCACCTCTTTTCTGTGGAAGATTATTGCTTTGAGCATGGAAGATTCAGAAAACTATAACCGGTTGTGTAATGTAGCTCTTGCGGTTGATGGAAGGAGTAGGTTGGGTCAGGGGGGAGGAGAGGAGAAAGAAAAACTAATGGCTTCTCATTTTGGAAATGTTTTGTCTATGCCATCAGGGTCCAAAAGATCACAGGTAACTAACTTACTTATGGTTAAGCCAATTTGAAGTGTGTAGCTCTATATATTAACACAAGTATTATTTACTATAATACTATTTACAATTGAACTTTACAAGTAATTATGTTTTTTATTCTAGTTCATTTTATTTGAAACATCAGGAACTAAAAGAGATGTCATTGAGCGATATAGTAACGAATGTTCACGAGTTCTTACAAACAGCCACCACAAAAGATCATTTTCTGGATGTGATAGACTGGGTGGAGGAACGTCGCTCCCAGCCACTAGTAGCAATTGCATTTGCGAGCAAAGAAATGTCGGTGATGATCTCATCAGGAACTAGGTTCCACATCATGGACAAGATGGATTTCGGGTGGGGCAAGGTGGTGTTTGGATCATGTCATGTACCATCTGGAAGGAATGACTGTTACGTGATGACGTTGTCTAGTCCAACCAACAACAACGATTGGATCGTCTACATGCATTTGCCGATGAAACACATGAACTACATCGAGTTACATGCTAATCACATGTTCAAGCCCTTGAGTGCTGAGTATGTCACACCCTCAAAATCCACTAACGGAGTTTTACCGTCAGAGGGTGTGAACTAACAGGATCGGATTCATTAGTTATAATCAAACCATAAAACAAAGTTTCAAAACCATGAAAACGTTTACGAGTATTTAAATGCGGAAGCGTAAAGAAAAACATAAAACAAAATGTTGCGTCACGCATGACGACTTAAACCCAATGATAACAGTTTTAACAGAGTTTGCATAACAAAAGCGTTTTCAAGCAATGCATGATCCTATACCGCGCGCCCGCCTCGGCTACCTGAGAATAACATACTAAAAGTGTCAACACGAGGTTGGTGAGTTCACAAGTTTATATAAAATAAAGCGTTTAGCGTTTGCGTTCAGCGTTTTGCGTTATGCGTTTTGCGTTACCAGATAGTGTTATGTCAATTATATATCTATAGGTAGCTAGCCTATAAAACAAGTATTACTAAGTGTTCGACACCGAAGCTGACTGTTTATCATTTGCCTTGCCACCAGGTCTATCCCGACCATGGTATGTGTTTAGCCAAGATTACACCCACTCGACCTCCAGTCGAGTTTAGCGTTGGGTGGGGTTTGTCAAACCCAGTAGTACTACTCAACAATGACTCGCTATTATCCAATATTAAACGGTTCGATGTGAATGAAGGACTTTAGTTATTGCGTTTGCCACTTAGTCTTTACAAGTGATATATAATCTATATTAACAAAATTTTAAATGCGTTTTCGGAGTATGTTATCTCCCCAAGTGAAAAGCGTTTGAAAACAGTTTAAAGGGGTAAGTGAAACTCACTGTTTGCGAAGAATTCCCGAAATAAATCACCAAGTGATGCGCGTCACAGAAAACTCTCTCTAGCGTTCTAAAACAATAAGGAGGTTTTCTAAGTATCGGAACTAATATCGAGTCTCTAGACCATATAATTCCTATGCACACAACATGTTTCGTGTTTCATTTGTGAATCGTGTGTGACTTTAACAAGTGTATTTGTGATACGTTACATGTGTGAGCAATTATTTACGTGTCGTGTATTCATAATGTACATCACTAGCAATTACTTCCCGTAAGGGCAATTTGGTCAACACATAACAATTAACTAGCAATTATTCCCCGCAAGGGCAATTTGGTCAAATCATGACAATCAATTAGCAATTATTCCCCGCAAGGGCAATTTGGTCAAAACATGATAATAATTTAGCAATCACCATGTTTCATGCAACTTTCACAAAATTCAGCAACTAGTTTCTTAACGACAGAATTCTACTTGAAAAACTAGTCTATCCCACCGATCATAGCATCACAATAAATTTACCAAAAATCATCACAAAAGCATGTATGTGTTAGGTTTCCAGAACATATTTTCTTGTATTTTTATTCCATACATATTTCTCACAAAGATCAATTTACCACAGCAAACTCATAGCAGTCAAATTTATGCGCAACAGAATGTTATTTGAAATTCCCGTTAAATGAAAAATCCAATAAATGCAAGACCACTTGGGTTAGGTTCCTAACTCAACAAGTCAACTTTCAGAAGTGGAACCAACCCAATTGGTCTCGTAGTTCATGAGATATAACATTTACAAAATAACCTAAAGCAGGTCTAACAACTCAGCTTTGCACAACGTTTTTGTAAAATCATAAAGGTTAACTTTTACATGTCCAAAAATTGCAAATTTATATTCTTTAGAAACTAGACTCAACCTAGTTTACTGTAGTATCAATTATCTCAATCAATTTTTACATTTACACCCCGTTACAATCAGTTGAACATCAACAACATAAACTGTCCAGAAACTGTTTGCAACAAAACTCAACAATTTAATCATCTATAGACTATAATCCGTTCATATAACACTCTAGACACCATAATCACTATCCATGCACATCAATTACACCATACATACATGGTTAGGTTTTTATTTGATCTCAAAATCAAGACACAACAATTAACATGTAACAATATCAATTCTAGTTATCAAATCATCATCAATACATCATCAAATCAAACAAAGATCATACGAACACAATATATGAAATTTCCAGATTTTAGGGTTTATAATTAACCCATTCAAACTCAAAATTAAGCATGTAAAATACATAGGATAGTTGTTTATACCTTCCTAGCACCTTAATCTTCGATTAAACTTGAAAAATCTTGATTGTATGTGTGTGTATGAGGGCCGATCGCAAGGAGACAGGGGGGGGGGGGGGCTGGCCATCGATTATGAGGGAGAGAAAGGGAGGATTAGGGTTTTAGGTTTTTGTTATTATTTATAATAACATGTTACACTCTAGTCCCTCAACTTCCAATTGTTACTTTTCTAGCTTAAATAACTAGTTCTTGTTTCTGGTTTAGCATCACACATAATATAAACAAGTAACACATAAGTCTAACACATAATTATTACATAATTATTGTTTTGACATTTTTCGTTTATTCACTAATCGTTTGCGTCAACTTGTTTGCATTTCGGTGCAATTCCCGAAAGACTACACATGTAGTAATTGTCAAGCGTCATTTAAACCCTAGTTTAAATGTAATGAGGTGTGCGTTATAGATTCAGTGATCTTTAAGTTTGAATTGACGGAGTTGAGTTAACGGAGTTAACCTGAAATTGACGATTGTCACAGAGTACCTTCGGATCTAACAAATGCTTTCATATTCATAACACTTAGGGGGTGTTTGACTAAGCTTTTTCTTTTTGCTTTTTTGCTTTTGGAGGGGTAAAATGTCCAAAATGCCCCTCAAAAAGCACCAAATTAAAGTTTTTTTGCTTTTTGGATGGGCATTTTGGACATTTTATCCCTCCAAAAGCAAAAAAGCAAAAACAAAAAGCTTACCCAAACACCCCCTTAAATGGCTTGCTTTTGGTTTTAGTCTGAAAAACCGTTGTTCCTATTAATAACGATAATCAAAACAACTTATTCATTTCCATATGTTGAACTGCTCATATACTAACCATGTTCCTAAGAGAATATGTAAGTACTAGTCACAATATGTGTTTTTCATATTAGACAACTCCATCTCCATCGAGTCACAATAACATCACAGTCACTTAGAAAGAAAAATCCCACAAAAAGTAATTATACCATGTTTTCAAATGGCATTCAGAATTGTTTTATATTGCTTGTTGGTTGTGTATTACAAATTATGAGAAAGAATACAAAATAAATAGGAAGAACAATGATATAATAATAATAATAATAATAATAATAATAATAATAATAATAATAAAGATTGTGAATTCCTTGATTCTTGGGCTACAATGGTTCTTTAATTGCTGGCATTAGTTGTGGTATCTCCTAAAGAAAATATGTAACAAACTATTCCTTAATTATATGTATTTTAATTGATTTGTACTTTCCTAACAGTTGACACCACATGAGTATACTCCTCTACATTACTTGCCCCCTTGACTTGTCTTCTTGCCTTAACTTCCAACTGATAAGTCAATAAGTCTTTTATAATCCATGGAATTGGGGTAGGTTTTATCTTCTGGGATTCTGATTACAAATTTGTATCTTTTTTAATGACTTGGTAGTGATCAAAGTTTTTTTGCAACAATATCTCATTTTTGACTATCGTTGCCAAAATTTGAAGCTCACCAATAAAGATGTGAACCACTCATAGTGTTGGGTCGTTATTGCTCCATTGTATTTGTACGTCACATTTATTTGACAATACATCATAATACTTGGTAGGGCCATAGTGAGCATTAATCTCATTGCCTTTTGACCAACATTCGTGTTCTTTCGTCCTTGATGTACTTCGTGGATCCTTCGAAATTTACATGCCTCCAATGTTTATTGGAACCGTAAGGTGCACATATGGACCATATGTGATTGAATGTCATAGCGCAAAATCATAGATCCTCAGGAAATGTTACAGACAACGCTTTCACATGACGAATTCGTCGTGGTTCAATTTTGGAGGTTATTTGTTGAACCGTTATTAGAATTGCTCATTGAATAGTTGCAAAACGCTAGATTGTTCTAAAATATGTGATCAAAATAAGTTTTATCTAGAATTACTTTATGAAACATGATCTAGTGTAAAATTAGAGTGAAAATCGACTTTTAGGCAAATCAGCTGAAGAACAAGGTTCTAATATCACTTTGTTGAGGTCGTGCATTCAACCAACCGTAAGTTAATATCCTAACTACTTGTTCAATTTAGTTGCGTAATAATTGCTAATCAAATTAGTGGATACCGTTTCGCTGACAAACACAATAAGAACTACAATAACAAGTGTTTTGACAGTAAATGTAATAAGAATAAGATTTTTCAGAATTAATCCATCCGTGTATAACAGAATCATTGTAATAAAAGTTACGAATTACAACCAGAGAAAATAGTTGATTTAATACATCTTATACTCTATAAGAAAATAATTGTTTGCGTCCCTGTAGTTTCAAGGCAAAGAAACAATGAGTCGCTGGAAAAAAATTGAATTGGTTGAATCCCTATGATTTTAAAAATAAACCATTTGATTCCCTGTTGTTACTTAACTGTTTTAGTTTCAGGGGTAGATTTGACATTTCACTTCTATATTATACATTGTCACTCTGAATCCTTTAACTTTAATAATTGGTCACCTTGACTCTCATTCCCCCTTTAACGAAAATAAATGAACTAGACTAACTTTTAAACAAAAATAAACGAACCAAATCACCTTTTCAACAAAACTTAACAAACTTGACTACTTTTTAACAAAAATAAACAGACCAAGCTAACTTTTTTTTTAATCAAACTAAACGAAGCGAATCACTTTTTTTAACAAACAGTTCATTTCGTTTATCAAAGATAAACGAATCGAACTACTTTTTTTTAACATAAATAAACAAGCCGAACATATTTTTTTAACAAAACTAAACGAATCAAACTACTTTTTTACTAAACTAAACGAACCGAACCACTTATTTTAACAAGCAGTTTAGTTCATTTTGTTTAACAAAAATAAACGAATTCAACTACATTTTAACAGCAACAAAAAAAACAAATCAAACTTATTTTTTAACAAAATAAACAAATCGAACAACTTTTTTAACAAAAATAAACTAACCGAACTACTTTTCTGACAAAAATAAACTAACCGAACAACTTTTTTAACAAAAATAAAATACCAAAATACTTTTTTTAATAATGAACAAATAAAACTAACTACTTTTTTTTACTAAACTAAATGAGCTGAACAATTCGCTTTTACAAAAACAAACGTATCAAACTATTTTAAAAAAAAATATAAGCAAAAAATAAAAAAAAAGAATCGAACTAATTTTTAACAAAAATAAATAAACCAAACTTTTTTTAAACAAAAATAAGCTAACTGAACTTATTTATAGCAAAAATATTGTCATAGCTTGCGCTAAGATGGAGTTCGATTCGATTACTTATTTTAGAAGTTGTTACGTTCGGTTTGTTTATTTTTGTTAAAAAAAAGTTCTGTTCATTTATTTTTGGGTGATTAGGGTTTGGTTGGTTGATTATAGCTTGATTGGTTATAGTTTGATGGCTAATTCTTTAATTTGGAGGGAATTTTTAAATAATGACTAAAAATGAACAATCATTTAACCAAAAGGACTCATATAAATAACAAAAAAATAAGGTAAACTAGTAATTTCGTATTTTCAGTTACGACAGGGACTCAAATTATTCGTTTCTAAAATCCAGGGAATCAACCGGTTTAAAAAGAATTTCGGGGACTCATTATGTATTTAACTTGAAACCACATGACATTAATTTTCTCTGTACTTTATCTGTGAACACGGTGAAGTAATTTTGCCCTCAAAATTGAACATAGTAAATTCTCAATGATTGAAGATTATAAGTGATAATTTAAAATACAATTAATGCGACAACTTATCTTTTTTAGTGATAATTTACAATATCATTAGGAAGGTTGACATCAATGGAAAACTTGCATAAGCATGTTCTTTATCTTAAGTGACAAAAATAGTCATTAATTAATATACATTTTTTTAATACTGACTGCCTTTACTTGAGTACCAATTTACTTTAATCATCGGTGCCAACCAATATAAACTCAACCAAGAGGGCTTTTTGTGCCTCATAAAAGAGTTAACAAAGTCATTTGGAGATTCCAACGAAGTATGGTGTATGGGTGGCCTTGTTTACCAATAGCGACAACAACATGCAATAGCAGCGATAAATTGTCTGTCGCCACTATTACCCCGATTCTTTGTACTGTAGTGGAAAGGGTTGGTGGTCGGGCCGGGTTTTGGCAATATATATATTTTCTTTTTTGTTGCCAACTCTTCTAAGGTAATATTGTTCTCATGTTTTACAGTTATGAATCTAATATCCTTTCTAACACTTAAATATCTTCTATTTTACTAAAAAAAAGAAAATTACTCTCTACATATTTTGCTTTTTCCAAAGAAATCACTGCGTCTCTTTTATTTATTTGTTTTTTTGGTATATATAAGTAAAATAACAATATAGTTGTACTAAACTTTTAATTTAATAATACTTGTCTTATGTAATGTTTGAATACTTTTAAAGTAAGATAGCGTCATCAATTCTCAAATCCGGCCCAAGCGGTTTTGAATTAGTAAGTACTAAGGTGTCTGGTCACTGGTGTAATGTTTTGTCCGGTTATTAATACATTAATAAGTAGGGGTCCATATTTAATGGTTTTGTAGTAGTGTAATTTTCGTTTTTGATATTATTAATAGTAGGGTGGATCAACTGGGTTTTGATCTAATCGTTTTATGTGTTTCTCGGCTATGATGATTTATGCTTATCAACATTCTAACAATCTAACTGATCGTAGCAGGTTTTCATCTATATGTTACGACATCCCCTTGGACGACTGCTACACGATCTTCCCTCCCTCTATATGTACATTCTCGTCTTTCTAGAACGGCTCCTTTTTTACGTTTTTTTTTTGTTATGAACCCGAATATCAACCCAAACAAACACAACCAGCCGAGTTTACGCGACCCGGCAAAAGAATTGATGGCTGTCGAAACACGAAATGAAATCTGACCTGATCCATGACGATGCTTCCACGGATTTTGAGATGAACGAACCAAGTCTTGATCTTCTTCTTCAGCTGCGCCTGTGACCTGCAACTGTGAGACCTGCGATGGTTTCGGGGGCGTGGAGGCGACTGCTAAGATATCCTGAGGATTTCTTGTTCACAGACACAAAAAGTGGTGGTGGCTCTTACTGAGCATGACCCATGATAAGGAGGTGGAGACCTCCTTATATAGAGTCTCATGGCCACCATCATGGTACCCTAATGGGCCTAGCCCAGTTAGGGTTACCTCCACAAAACCCCCTCGGCCCAATAACATCGTATTAGTCCATGTAACGAAATAAGCCAAACATAATAGATTTAGGGTCGTAAAACCGGGTTTTAGTACCATACCCCTACAAGCCCCCCCAAGTCCAGTGTTGCTCCTGGGCGCGCAAGCGTCTAGGTGGAGCGCTGGACTTTATAAGGTGTGAGGCGGGTTTTTCCCCTTTTCTTTGGCCTTGTCTTTATTGTCTGAGTTTTTAGAGGCTTTCTTCATGATGGTGACATGTTGTAATAAAAGCCTGCGCGCGAGGCGACTTACAAGCTATAATAATAATGAAGCTCGCGCGTGAGGCGACTTGTCGAGCTATAATAATAGTGGAGCTGGCGCGAGAAGCGACTTACGAGCTAAAATAATAATAATGCCTGCGCGCGAGAGGCGTCTTACGAGCTTAGAATAATAAAAGCCTGCGCGCGAGAGGCGTCTTATGAGCTTTGAGAATAATAATTGAGCTGGCGCATGAGGCGTCTTATGAGCTGTGAAAGTAATAAAGCTTGCGCGCGAGAGGCGTCTTATAAGCTTTGAAAATAATAATTGAGCTGGCGCGTGAGGCGACTTACGAGCTGTGAAAGTAATAAAGCTTGCGCGCGAGAGGCGTCTTATGAGCTTTGAAAATAATAATTGAGCTGGCGCGTGAGGCGACTTACGAGCTGTGAAAGTAATAAAGCTTGCGCGCGAGAGGCGTCTTATGAGCTATAAGAATAATAATTGAGCTGGCGCGCGAGAGGCGTCTTACGAGCTAAGAATAATAAAAGCCTGCGCGCGAGAGGCGTCTTACGAGCTTTGAGAATAATAATGCCTGCGCGCGAGGCGACTTACGAGCTGTAATAATAAAGAAGCTGGCGCGCGAGGCGACTTACGAGCTGTAAAATAATAAAGAAGCTGGCGCGCGAGGCGACTTACGAGCTGTAAAATAATAAAGAAGCTGGCGCGCGAGGCGACTTACGAGCTATAATAATAGAGCCTGCTGCGAGTGGCGACTTACGAGTTAAGAATAATAAAGCCTGCGCGCGAGAGGCGTCTTACGAGCTTTGAGAATAATAATGCCTGCGCGCGAGGGGCGTCTTACAAGCTGTAATAATAAAGAAGCTGGCGCGCGAGGCGACTTACAAGCTGTAAAATAATAAAGAAGCTGGCGCGCGAGGCGACTTACAAGCTGTAAAATAATAAAGAAGCTGGCGCGCGAGGCGACTTACGTGCTGCTTTATGTCACGCGCCACGTGCAGATGTTGCATGCACGTGCGCGTAGACTTTGGTTTTGTGTTATGCGCCACGCGCAGATGTTGCGTGCGCGTGCGTGTAGACTGTGACATGTGCGAGCATGTGATGCGTAAGCATGTGCAATATGCGTGAGCATATGCGATGCGGTGAACATATGGTATGATGATTCCCAACCCTTAAGTTTGGCGTTGTAGCCATATGGGATCTTAGGAGGATTCCCAACCTTGCAGTTTGGCGCGTAGCCATATGGGATATTAGGAGGATTCCCAACCTTGAAGTTTGGCGCGTAACCATATGGGATATTAGGAGGATTCCCAACCTTGAAGTTTGGCGCGTAGCCGTATGGGATATTAGGAGGATTCCCAACCTTGAAGTTTGGCGCGTAACCATGTGGGATATTAGGAGGATTCCCAACCTTGAAGTTTGGCGCGTAGCCATATGGGATATTAGGAGGATTCCTAACCTTGAAGTTTGGCGCGTAGCCATATGGGATATTAGGAGGATTCCCAACCTTGAAGTTTGGCGCGTAGCCATATGGGATATTAGGAGGATTCCCAACCTTGGCGCGTAGCCATATGGGATATTAGGAGGATTCCCAACCTTGGCGCGTAGCCATATGGGATATTAGGAGGATTCCCAACCTTGAAGTTTGGCGCGTAGCCATATGGGATATTAGGAGGATTCCCAACCTTGAAGTTTGGCGCGTAGCCATATGGGATATTAGGAGGATTCCCAACCTTGGCGCGTAGCCATATGGGATATTAGGAGGATTCCCAATCTTGAAGTTTGGCGCGTAGCCATATGGGATATTAGGAGGATTCCCAACCTTGGAGCGTAGCCATATGGGATATTAGGAGGATTCCCAACCTTGAAGTTTGGCGCGTAGCCATATGGGATATTAGGAGGATTCCCAACCTTGGCGCGTAGCCAAATGGGATATTAGGAGGATTCCCAACCTTGAAGTTTGGCGCGTAGCCATATGGGATATTAGGAGGATTCCCAACCTTGGAGTTTTGGCGCGTAGCCTGATGCGCGCATGCACGGCGATAGAGTGGTGACTCGCAAGTGCGTGTGCATGGCGGAGGTCTCTTGCGCAAAACCCCGATGGTGGCTTCCGCGGCGGCGCATGCACGGCTGAGGAGTGAGAACCCCCGGGCGTGCGTACATGGCGGCGGAAGTCTAGTAACTTCTGGATCTGCAATTTAAGAGTCAGATCTGCAACTTTAGACCTAAAATCCAGGTCTGTAATCTAGACCTAGATCTGTAAATCAGATCTGGACAGATCTGAAGCCCGGAGCAGATTTAAAACCATCACAGATTCGGAGATCCTGAATCTGTGATTCACAGATTCGGAGATCTGATCATTCGAATCACGGATTTTCCTTCTTGCCCAGATCTGGAAATCTCTTTTTAGATCTATGGATCCTTTTGAGCTTTAAATAGAACATGCTTTGAAGCCTTTTTCTGTAAATTTCCAGGTCTGCGTTTTTCTTGGGAGAGATCTGACAGCCGAGATGAAGATCGAAGGGCAGTTCGTTGCCGTCCCACGGATGGCGCCAAAATGTCGAAACACGAAATGAAATCTGACCTGATCCATGACGATGCTTCCACGGATTTTGAGATGAACGAACCACGTCTTGATCTTCTTCTTCAGCTGCGCCTGTGACCTGCAACTGTGAGACCTGCGATGGTTTCGGGGGCGTGGAGGCGACTGCTAAGATATCCTGAGGATTTCTTGTTCACAGACACAAAAACTGGTGGTGGCTCTTACTGAGCATGACCCATGATAAGGAGGTGGAGACCTCCTTATATAGAGTCTCATGGCCACCATCATGGTACCCTAATGGGCCTAGCCCAGTTAGGGTTACCTCCACAAAACCCCCTCGGCCCAATAACATCGTATTAGTCCATGTAACGAAATAAGCCAAACATAATAGATATAGGGTCGTAGAACCGGGTTTTAGTACCATACCCCTACAATGGCAGACTCGCTTTATCAACTTAAACATACCTAACAAGAGTTGTAAATTTGTTAATTTTATTATTTTGACATATGCAAGGTTGTTTATTGATTTTATGGATTTAAACATTAGCTATACAAGTTCTATTATTTTTTATTTTCGAATTTACGTGATGCAAGAAACATTGGATCTTGGAAGAGTTAGTCTGAAAATTTTGAAGTTACTTTTATAAGGTTCCATTTTTTATGCCCACAACAGCATCCACCCTTTGACTGATGTTAAGATAAATGCATTAATAAAATAATTTAAATGGCATATTCAGGAAAAGAAATTGTATCTAAACTGAAAAACAAAACTTAGTACAAACTAGTGATATAGCAACTCCAAATATCCATTATACTATCCGACAACTCACTAATTTTCAATACATTCCAAATAAATAACTTACCCAAGAGTTGACACAATTTGACTTTTCCTCCCAGCAGCCCAAATTATTGATACCCATATGAGCAGCATGATCCCATTCTGACAATACATATAGGAAAATAATAGGAAATACATGTGGATCAAGCAAGTCTATCATCTTTACTGTGGTATAACAAAAAATAATAGGAAATATATACTCTATTTTGATCAATACTTTCCAAAAATAGCATATGTTTTCAACAAATCCCTAGAATGGTCTAACAATTCTGTCGGATTTGACAGAATTACAACACCGTCCATCGGAATTCGTAGATCTTTAAAATCGTGTCACGTGTATTGATACACCATTAACAATAATATCATATTTTAAAAATCCTACTGCATACTCATAATTAATCAAGCTACTCCATTAACACATAACAAATCAAGTGACAACAACATTTTCCTATGATATTGATCGATGTCAGAAGGTCATTCAGAAACATTTATAAAAATAACTTTTACTAACTTGGGCAAGTAAGGTGTCGAATTCATATGGAATCAGTGAAAAATGCTAATCAAATTTAATGTTTTATAATTAATTATACTAGGGTGATTAAACAATGTCAAGCAATTTAAATGTTGATTTGGTTTGTAAAACAATTGAGAGAAGGATAACCAAACTCCAGGTTTCAGGCTGTGTCGCAGACTTGGCCAATTGATTAAACCTATTTGAAAAACTCGTTTGTTTATACTTATAATCGAAAGACTAAATATTTGACCTTACTGATCGTCGGAACTTAATCTAAAAGATTGGTTTGGATGAATAATAACCTAATTGATTACCAGTTTTAAGGTTTGATAAATGCAATCGGCCTAATGGCTAGAGAAAAACGGGTCAATGACTCTAAGACCTAATCCTAAAAGATGATAAAACTTCAAAGCATTCGATTACGATAAACTGTTTAATTGCACAAAGAAAATCAAAAGTTAACTAACTGAATGGTAAATCAAAGACAAATCCAATACCGAGGTTTGGAACACCAAGTCTAGCTACAAACACAACCCTACTCCCGGAGATGGTTGCAAAGGATTTAACCTTACATCTTGATCTTGAATAGCTTCATTGATTGTTGAACGAATGATAACATGGATGATTGTGATGAATTGGAATGTGTTATGATGGTGGAAGATCGCTCCAAAATAGCCCCAATATGATAAAGTATGAAGGATAATTGACATAGGGTTCAACCGGGCTTTTATATGGAAGAAAAATCGAAAAAAAACTTTTGTGTTAGACCCGTCGTAAGCTATGGTGAGTCCACCATAAGTTATGGTGGGTGGTGTGAGGAACACGGAGACCGTAAGGCAGAGACTCATGCTCATAGCCTACTGGTCCGCTGTAAGCAATTGTGAGGCCACCGTAAGCTACTTTGACAACTTTCTTAAATATGTTGTTTTCTTTATAAACTCTTCATTCCAACTCCATTTTCTCCCCATTTACGGCCACGTCTTCGTGTTTTAACTCTTTATCAAATAATATTTCATTACTTTCATTTCCAATCCGTTTGTATCCTCCAAATCATGTCCAATCTTCATGTTTTAACCACCTTGAATGTTCCAAATTAGCTCCTTTAAGCTTCAAACATCTATGATCATAAAAAAATCAAAGTACTCATGTTCGACATATATAAGCAATAAAAACACCAAGTATTAAACATTTAAAGTGCATCATTTCACCCACACATCACATCCCCACGCTTATCATTTTTCATTCTGAAAAAAATTTACAATGAAATAATAAAAAACTGATCTTTCAAAACATCTAGAATACTTAATTAATTATAGAAAACACAAAAAAAGAAACTACAAAACTTACTTTTTCTTTCCGGTCATTTCAAACTATATATATTTGTTTTATATATTAAAAGGATTATGTATTTAAAATTGTAAATCGATAAAAGAGCATTTAAATTTGAGTTCTTACTTAATCTTTTCTTTTTCTTCTTCTTTTTTCTTTACTTATTTAATTAATTTATTGTTCTTCATTTTTTTACTTATTTAATTAATTTATTGTTTAGCCTAATATTATTTCATTTATTTTTTTCTTTTAACTTGATAAAAAAAATTGCTATACATTAACACGTGTATGATGATAAAAATATATAAGATTATCCCTTAACTAAAATTTTCTTGATCTAAAACCAGGACCCACAAATAGACTATAATCGTGGAACTAGCCCGAAAAGTTTATGCCTGTTCTATAAAATTGGCATAATATTGCTTCAAAGTTGATTTTTTATTTGTTTATATTAACTAGTTAACTAAACCTGTATTTTGATTTTTCTCTCATAACTTGTAATATTTAATTTTTTTCTATGTTTAAATAGATAACTTTTTTTAGTAATATTTTTTTTAGTAATATTTTTTGTTAGCATGGATGTAAGTTTCAATAAGAGCAGAATTCTATCAAATAATAGATTTTTTCTCATAAAATTACTTTATTTTGCAGAAGTCATTTGTTTATTAAAGTTTATACCAGAATGTCTAGAAGCTTTTTTCAAACAAAACTATGCATTCAAATTTAACTAAAAAAAGTTAAATAGTACAAGTTTTAAGCCCGTCATCTCCACAAGCGTCTCACTGATTGGTCTCCCGCAATGCTTACTGTGAATTCTTCTAATGCATATAATATGATAGATAGATCAGTTTTACTTCACGAGATAAGGATCAGGTGTCCTTCAATTTCATAGTTGGTAGAATTATTATACGAACACACATCTATTGTATATTGAAGATGACCACATTTGGTCTATCAGTGTGACACCCGGTAAATTCCCAATCCCTTAAACCAAGTAATCAACCTAATTATTAGGTAATTATGTTATATGCGCCTTGCGCGAGCGCGCCATATTAGAATCAGCGCGTGCATTTGTTATGTGCGCCCTGCGCGAGCGCGCTATATTAGAATCAGCGCGTGCATTTGTTATGTGCGCCCTGCTGCGAGCGCGCTATATTAGAATCAGCGCGTGCATTTGTTATGTGCGCCCTGCGCGAGCGCGCTATATTAGAATCAGCGCGTGCATTTGTTATGTGCGCCCTGCGCGAGCGCGCTATGTTAGAATCAGCGCGGGTATTTGTTATGTGCACCCTGCGCGAGCGCACCATGTTAAGAACCTGCGTGGGTATATGTTATATGCGCCATGCGCGAGTGTATTGGTTTTATGTTTCCATAACTTAATGTTGTCTAATGGGTTGACCGTCTCGCATGACGCTAAGGCGGGTGCATCCCAAATCGTTTATGCGCGTGCGGAAGGGGAACTAACCTCCCCGCATGGCGGGAACATTGAGAGTTAGTTTGTCTGAAGCTCCAAGATGGAATTGACTTCAACATGACTGATCACTATGTTGAAATACCAAGGCCACCTGGAGAATCTACAAATGAAACTCAATGTCCCTGACTGCGAGAAGGTTACGTACCTACCCGCAGCAAAGAAATGTCCTTCACGCAGAAAGCTATGCGCACAAAGCTATACGCAGAACACTTAGCCTAATCTCCAGATTTAAGGAGGATTATTCCTGCCCAAAAGGAAACAGTAGCGTGTTTCAGAGATTTCCACTTTTTACTGTACACTGACAAAAGTACCTGAAAAAGCACACTGTAACACGAAAAGTTAACTGTCAACCACCCTGCTCCCACCAACCACAGACCTGCATGTCCTGTCCAAATCAAATCAAAAATCTTTTATCCACTCCTCCACTTTTAAATAAATAATAATAATTTCCATACTTTATCATCATTACACCTAGATATGAAAAGAATACAATCCCCTAAAGCAAGGGATTGTGTTCCCTTGAATTTGCCTATAAATATGTAACCTAAATTATCACCCAAAACACACTTCAAACTTCTCTCTTAAAGTTGCAAATTGCACTAATCATCGCCCAAGCATCCGTTTAATTCCGTTCCTGTTACTAAGTAAGTCGAAATTATAACCCTGAGATCTACTTTCCAACCCTTATGTTCTCCTATTTCTTGATCTTAATATATATACTTGTTATTTAATCGTATTCTATACCTTCAGTTCCGAGGCCAACACCAAGAAAACCCGAATCTCGATTAATCCCTTAAAAAGAACCACAGGTGAGTCTCACAGCCCCTATTTTCACTGTTTTCACTATTTTTAAACTGTTTTCGGGGCGAGGGACACGTACTCAAATAATGTTTTATCATGGTATACTTACAAGCTATGCAAGCGATTATGTGTTTAAATTATGTTTCATGATGAGCAATGCGAACGGTTATCTATGGTTTTCGATGTTAGTGCACCAGATTCGAGTAAGTGATCACTTTACCATTGGAACTCTAAGGGTAGGGACTGCTGGTTTGATCCACCCACTCGTAGGGGTCGCACCTCTTACGCAGACGAGTGCCTAGTCACGGGGCAGTACTATGGGATTGAGCCCGCTCGTAGAGGTCGCTCCTCTTACGCAGACGAGCGCCTTGTTTTCCGGCACAACGTCCGCGCGTAACCCGCGGGACGGTATTATTCGCTCGTAGTGGCAGCGCCACTTACACAGACGAGCACGGTTTTTCAGAAGTGTCCGCGCGTAACCCGCGGGACGGTATTACTTATTTCGCTCGTAGTGGCAGCGCCACTTACACAGAGGAGCACAGTTCCCAGAAATGTTCGCGCGTAACCGCGAACGATTTTATCAGAATATGTTGACAGAACTATGTTTCACCAAGCATGTGTTTTAATGATGCTATCAGAATTATGTTTCAGAATGATTTTTATTAAGATTATGATGCAATACGATTTATCAAGTTACTAAATCTTGTGAA